>NW_019739977.1:228030-250121 GCF_002891405.2 Cryptotermes secundus
ATTGTGTTAACCGACGTTCCTCCGAAACGTCGGGTAACAGTCTGTTAGAACCTGCTCACGCTGCTTCGCTCGCGAATTTCTTCTTTTTATTTTCTTCTACCCTGAAGATGGAGGCGATACGTTCCTCCTAAACGTCGGTTAACACAATATCTACACGGCGCCACATCCCAGAAGACTCCTTTCTTCATGGTCACCGCCGTGAAAACCTCAAATCTTACAAATATCTTTTCTGCCAAAAATACTTCAATTTCGAAACAGAAGCCTGACGTCCGTTATAAGTAAGCAGCCCAATATGTAAATTACCACGTACTTTAATTTCATCCTATAATATTTTACAGCCTCAGCAGCAGCTGAAGCCACATGAACTGGACGTCGTACAACTGTGAAAGCGTGCCAGTGGGTAGACAAGTGAGAAAGCAAAACTATCACGTACAAGGGCGTTTCAGGGGCCGAATACTTCACATTTCAACACATCCACTGAACTAGAGGAAAAACAAATTTTAATGCACAATTAAAGAAACTTCATAGAATGGAATGCGTTTTACTTTCACACGATAGCAGCATAACCTGAAAACTCATAACTAAATCTGTCACTGCATTCACCTACTTTCGCAGATAAAGTACGAGTAATTACGAAGACATTGGTTTCAGAAAGGGACTCCTAAGCTGTGGGCTTTTACTGATGATTATTTCATTAGTTATTTAAAGACGCTCTTTCAGCTGCATAGTCACAACCGTCATATGGTGGAATGCGGATAAATGGCGGTCTTTATCCACTGAACAAGATCACTACACCTAATGAACACAAGAGACAGCAGTAACACAACTGCACCCGAGACCTCCCACATGACGAGATGCACATATCTATACAACCTCCAAGTGACAAAACTTGGATTTCAACTGCCAGCTTCAGTTTTTAACTTATAACTGATGAGAGAACTGCCCACATTCAAGCAAGTGTGACAACGCGATAATTATTAATTTAAATTTCAGTTATTGCTTCACTCAACCAGAGAACAGCATAGAGCATCAAGTGATAGCAACACACAGATGCACCTGATGATGTAGGCCATTCTGCCATCGAAACTTGCACGAGTGCGCATACTAATTATACAAACGTCAAAATTCAAGAGAGTCTCAGTTACTGCATAACTTATAGACTGGATTTCAGTTTCATATTTCCGTTCCTAACTGCTTTCAGTAATGTACACGGATATTAAAAGGATTTAGTGTATTTTCGTAACGGTTAGAGATACAATACGAATCAACCCGAAACAGCATAGAAGATTGTTACGTTTTCGTTGGCAGCATTTGTTGTAGCATATCAGCAGAGTCGCTCTCCGTCACTATCAACGTAAAAAGGGATCCCATGAGCAAGATATACAATGCTGCTTAGACGAGACCAGCTAAAAGCGTTCAGCTACTGGTACGACATATCCAGACATGCTGGAACAACGGTTGTGGCCCACGTTAAAGAAGGTTTCCTGTGGAAACGCCATGCCAAAGTGGATGGAGCTCTTCATGTAGGCGCGAGAGTCAGTAAATGGATCACAAATGGACATAAAAAGTAAAACATCTGATATTTGAAACTGGAAAAGACGTTTATTACTTGACATATCTTCCACCAACACTGATACACTTTACCAGCGCGTCGAAACCCACAGCACAGAAGTCTTTTGGCTGTTGTCTCAGCCAATTCCGCATCTGGTCCGGTATCTTTTGCGGCTTTCGAACGCAGTTGAGAGAATTTATCAACCCAGTTATGAATCGTTTTACGCGACAAACACTTCCCACCGCAAATAGGAAAATTTATTTATGAATATCCGTTGCATTGAGTCCTTTTTCCCATAAAAACGCACATCAGAACGCTACTCTTCGGCAGTATATCCCTCAAGCACGGTCATTTTGACTACTGAAACCAGCCTCTGAACATGCACATGAGCGTCTGCTACCTAGACTATCATGAAGATGGACTATGTTGCTACCTAGTGATACACAAAGAAAACCTATTATATCTATTACAGGTGTTTTACTTCTATTTGTGACCTATTTACTGACTCTCTCTTGTACATGTAGCTGCGAGGGATTCTTAGACGAAAACCTGCTAGAGGCTTGAAGAGGATCGGCGGGAACCATTCGTTGCCCCACTAGATTCCCGGACCCTACTCCATGCGACTTCTACCTATGGGGTACGTGACAGTCCAGGTACACCAACTCCAAATGCCACTGTCATTTTGGGGCTTAGAATGCGAATTTCACGGGTCACAGCCAAAAAATCGGTGATTCGAATATCGTGTTCACGTTTGAAGAGTGTCTAATGAAGAATATATCGAACATAACTAGAAAATTTTTATTGGTTTTCACCCATTTCTCAGGTAGTTTCATATGTTATCTGTTATCGCTTCGAAAATTCTTATCGCCGAAATATTTTATAATAACCATGCATTTAAAGAAATCTCTAAAACATCTATTTTAATTTCTCAAATTTCAAAACTAATCTACACTTACTTCAAGATTAGCGGCCTCCGTAGTCTAGAGGTAACGTTCCCACCTCATGACTCGTGGTACGCGGGTTCAAACCCGGCGGAGGTCGTCGAATTTTTAAGGGCGGAAAAATTCAGGGAACAAGTCCTCCGGGAGGGACTTCAAGCCGTGGGTCCCGTGTCGTAGCTTTACGGCACGTAAAAGAACCACATATCTCCTAAGGAGATCACCGAGCCAAATTCAAGGATGCTTCCCGCCCAACAAATAGTCTCTAACACCTCTGAAAGATGGGGGAAGCATTATAGATACCGCCAAGCTAGTGGAAGCCGAACTCGCTGGCTCGGTCGGGACTGATGGTACGCAACAATATCGGTAGGATATAGAGACTGGTAGAATATCATAGAGGGAAGCACAATGGACCAATACTGGTCTAAGTGCATGGGGAAACACACCCTCTCCAATAACTAACTAACTAACTACTTCAAGATTGGTGTCACTGTAAGAGAGAACATGCTGGGAAACTGCTCAAGCGAAAAGATGCTTTTAAAAACTCCTATAAACACTTAGCACTTTGCAGCAACATCATTTATTGGTCTGCATTCCATAAATGCAAACCTTATCAACAAAGGGAAGAACTGTAGTTTAGGGTTTAATTTCTCCAAATAACCGTAAGGCGTTCCAAGCAGAAATCATAATAAAGCCTAATTTCCTGCTGCACAGACGTCTAGTCTTAAGGATCTGTTACTTTCTCTTCGTTATTTTGTCTTAGTTTTGTGAGAAATAAGCCTACAGTTTCTGCAAGCATACAGGACTACTCAAGTTTCGTCGAACATAAATTTAAGATTCGCTCCGCCGCCATGTTTGTAAATCAAGAGTATTACCATGTGGAAAGTGATGTTCTGTTTAGCAGAAGTTTACTGACATTTCGGGGGATTCTACTACGTTCATATTGACGGCAGAAGAATACGCTGAGACAGCTAGCAACACGTGAGCAACTAAACTTATGTGAAAATCTCTCATACTGAATTTCACCAATAACGGTGTACGAGGCTTACATTAAAAAGTTAATTACGTTATTTTGACGCGTAAAAGGGAAGGTAAAAATATCCCTGTAATAGGCCGTGGAGGGCCATAGAGACGTCGAGGCTCCCATATTTTCTAGACAATCGGCTCAAAGTTGGCGGTGAGGTTGTCAGCCTTATGCGACGGCTACCCTTTACCCCCAGGACCTGGTATTCATGTCTGTTAGAGGCTGAACCGACTGAAGGGCCATATTGCGGCTGTAAGAATTAGGACACTTGGAAAATCCAATGACATTAGGAATCGAACCTTCGACCTTCCGGTTTGTAGCATTGCACGGTATGTAATAAGTAATGAACACGACTACGTTGCGAAATTCTGAAGTTAGACGTGGTAAAATTAATGTAGTAGGAACTGTACTAATTGTCATTACGTATGAACATAAATATATCACAGGATTGTAAAGTTATTAATTTACAATTCATCTTAGTCTCACTTTGGGAAAGACAGTAATAAATCAAAATTCGATTCAGGAGAAAATTAAGAGCAGCTTAAATTCAGGCAAGGCTTGCTACAATTCAGTTCAGAACCTTTTTGTCTTCTTGTCTGATACATAAAAATGTAAGAAATAAAAAACACGAAATTATGATTTTGCTTGTGGTTTTGTATGAGTGTGAAACTTTGTCCCAGGCATTAAGGGAACAACATAAACCGAAAGTATTTTGGAACAGGGTGTTGATAACAACACTTGGACCTACTAGGGATGAAATAATAGGAGGTTAGAAAAAACTGTATAATTAGTAGTTTCATAACTCTTATTTTTTCCCCTTGGCACTACAGCCCCAGTGGGCCTAGGCCTACCTCTATGAACTCCGTTCACTTCGGTTTTTCTTGATCTTACACATTCGGTAGGACTCCTTGGGCGAGTGATCAGCTCGTCGCAAGGCCTCTACCTGTAGACAAACACAGAAAAACGCACACAAACATCCATGCCCTCAGTAGGATTCGAACCCACGATCCCGGTTTCCAAGCGAGCGAAGACAGTGCATGCCTTAGACCGCTCGGCTACCGTGACCGGCTTCATAACTCTTACTCTTCGGCAAATATAGTTAGAATAATCACTCTTCGCCAAGTATAATCAGAATGATCAACTCAAGAAGGATGAGATGGGCCTTGCATGTAGCACACATGGGAAGAAGACGAATGCATAAGAGATTTTGGTGGGAAAGTCCATAGGTGGGAGAATAATAGTAAAATGGATCGTAGAGAAATAGGGTGGGGTGGTATGGACTAGATTCTTCTAGCTCAGGATAGGAACCAATGAGGAGCTTTTGTTAACATGGTAGTGAACATTCATGGTCCAAAAAATATTGGTAAATTCTTGAGTAACTGAGCAACTGAGCATCTCATGATGCACCGCATCATGCAGCCTGAAATGTGGGAGCCTCAAATTCTTATCAGAAATTTGTGTTTAACAGCTTACTCGAAAGGTTCTATTTATTCAGTTAAATGAATATGCAGTAACAGTATGAACAAGATAGCTATGAGCTAACATTCTGCTGGCATGTTCGTATACAGGGGACAAGCTATGTAAACTGCAATAGTCAACTGAAAGAGCCACTGCACTTCGAAAACAAGAAGTCAAGTTATACTTTGCTTACATAGCTGCCAGTGTTTAAAACAGTTATTTACTCTCGCCCGGACAGATTTATGGGAGCATTTACAGTAACAAACTCTAGCTTAAATTGTAAAAACTATCCATCAAGAAATGTCTTTAAATTAAATTACCTAAAATAGAGACACATACTGATCATCAACATTGACAAAACAGCCCTCTACAAGCCATAGCCTTCCTTAGAAGATCATCCGGTTCATTGGATTCTGCAAAAATTATTTTGTTTAAAGTGAATGATCGTCTGCTTTGCGTCCGACTCAAAATTTGGAGGACTAGGTCTCAGTGCTTGTGCCCCCAGTGACAGAATGGCCCAGTTATACCCCCAGGCACCAGGTCCCCTTTTCATCGCCTCCTACGTCACGCAAGGCTACGGTGGAGGCATTCTAATCCGCCTCCACAAGGGAAACACATACTGACACTCCTTTAAATTTAATATCTGCAACAGTACTGCAGGATTTAATTAAATATATTTACGGATACATATGTACGGGAAGCGATAGCGTTCGTGTAGCATAGTTCTGATACTAAGAAACTTCGTGTGCATTGGCAAATCCTCGGGATGTTATACAGGAAGGTCGAAGGAAGGTTTACAGGAAGTAAAATTTGTTTCCGAGCTTCCAGTCTCGAAAATTTATATGCACACACATATCTACTGATTAGCGTGATCAAAATGGACATACGAGACACTGAAATTATATCTAGGCCTAATCAGCAATACCTCGAATAATTCTGACAATCAGAAAGTCATCGTAAATTGAATACAAAAATCCCTGGTCAGCATCAGGGATTATGTTCCTTAAATATATAATTGCTGTCATAATCTCTGTTGGCAAGATCAGCGCCTTACGAAAAATTACGAAATTTTGGGGAACCACTTCTAAACCGTGATAGGTAATAGGTTGTATTATGTTTGTATGCAAACGGCACATATTACAAAAAATACACCAACAGACAGCAAAGACCGTGCCATAGCTCAGGCGGTTAGTCGCAGGCTTCTCACCGTGGCGGGCCGGGTTCGAGCCAAGGTCACGTCGTGTGGGATTTGTAGTAGATAAAGTGGCACCGGGACAGGTTTTCTCTGAGTATTTCGATTTCCCCTGCCAATTCTCATTCCACTGATTGATCCACATTCATCATCATCTACCATCTGGGAATTGTACAACTGGCCAGTAGTGGCCGCAGTACCAAGTGGACTCAGTCTCACCCCACGAGAAAAACAAATAATAAAAACACACGGCAAACACGATATACACGTTCTCTTTCAAACACCTTTCGAAGTGGTCATTATTTAACGAAAATAAAGAGACAATATACATCTTCGAAACTGTCTTCGCTCGCTTGGAAACCGGGATCGTGGGTTCGAATCCCTCTCAGAATGTTTAGTTTGTGTGTGTGCGTTTTTCTGTGTTTGTGTACAGGTAGAGGCCTTGCGACGAGCTGATCACCGCCGAAGGAGCCCTACCGAATGTGTAAGATCTAGAAAAACCGAAGTGAACGGAGAAGTTCATGGAGGTAGGCCTAGGCCCACTGGGGCTGTTGTGCCAAGGAAAAAAAAAGATACATCTTCGAGACTGTGAAACCCATCTACGAGACTACAAGATTTTACGGTCCAAAGGAGTTGCATTCTTGATCATTCAGTCTATCTAAAATATGGCGTATAAAATTACAGATTATCCCTTATTCTTCTTCTCCTTCTCCTTCACCTTCTTCTTCTCCTCCTCCTCCTCCTCCTCCTCCTCACATAGGCAAAACTATCTTTACTCGTAAGTAATTTGAAAACGACGGATGTTTGTTTGTCATCTGTAATGCCTGTCAAATGTACACCGTATACTTTTAAGATCTTGCTTCTAGGAGCGTACAGACCGGCATGCAACTGGTTGTTGGTTGCTGTGGATTGTATGCTCTGCCACCTGACATTCTGGAGCACAGGTGTCAGAGCACTGGAGGCCGGTCCGTGTGGGAGCAGTCTGACCTACTTGACTCACCATCACTTTGTACATTTATTTCAGATTGCTATGTCACAGCAGCAATTACCCCCAGGAGGAAGTTCAGACGTTGAATTTCGTTACATGCCTATATTCTCCTTACCCAAGCGTGAAATGATCGTTGTTTCTTCAACTACGGTTGTGACACTTCCATTGAATAATGGGGTTCACAGTTCTCACAGTTCAAAATAAAGAGAAGTAATGTGTTTTTGATTTGTTTCATTCTGGTCCGTCACACTAACAATTACAAAGGCAAAAATAATACCGTCTAATGTGACTATTTAAGTTTTATCACTTGAGGATTTATCTCCCTTACATGTTTCGATCCTTACGGATCATCCTCAGAGGTTATCAATACTTTCGGAGATTTGACACGAATCTGTATGGTTCATAAATTTTAAGCTTGTTCTTGAAAGTTTTTAAAACAATTTTTTTAAAAAGTTTTAACACCAAGAAGGCCGCTGTGAATGTGGAAGGCTGAACATTGCGTATATTGTGCATTTTAGACATCATATGTGCGTCCAAATAATGAACATCCATTGTAATAGTAATTTCCCAAAGTATTGATACCCTCTGAGGATGATCCGTAAGGATCGAAACATGTAAGGGAGATACATCCTCAAGTGATAAAACTTAAATAGTCACATTAGAGGGTATTATTTTTGCCATTGTAGAAGTAATGCGTGATTAGAAAGCCCCAAGAACAGAGGCCATTCCAAAGGCTTATGGGTATATGCCTAAGGGATGAACTACGAAGCGTGGATGTGAACTGTTGAGAATGTGAATACGAAATTTTCCGAATGCATTCTCTGAGACTTTGTACCCCTCACTGCTGTTTACCCGCTCTACTTATCATTCCCTTCACACGGGATTACCAGGTTCTTGGACTCTGTCCACCTTCGGGTGTGCTTCGGAAAATGGATCTGTTTCCGTCCTCAGGTGAGGGGGTGAGAGAAACCTACTCTGTTGGGTAGTGAAAAAAGAGCTAACTCCAATCACCGGACAACCTACATCAATTTCTGATAGACTGTGTTCTGTAGTGTTCTTTAGAATACCGGATGATGGACAAATGCCCAAAACCCAGTAATCCTAAAGACTCCCTTGTTGAAGACGTTCAACAACCTCAAAAAGGTTACAAAGTATCACAGTCATTTAATTTGTCTTTCGCTAAATATATACCATATCATAAACATTCAAATGAAGTTTCGAAAGTTTCATGAGAACGATATTACTGAATCAGCGACTCCCAAAGTGAGATCCTCGGGACCGCTGGAGGCCCTCTAACTTTTAGGGAGCCGCCGAAAAATGGGCAGATAACTTTACATTAAGGTTAGTATTAACAATTCTCTGATATTCTTTGATATTCTTACATGCTGGATGTACTCAGATGTTCTTATTCACCTTAAGGGAGCCGTAGAGTAACCTTGCTTGTGGATCAGTATTGTGTATACGCCCGTTTTTGTAACAAGAACAGTATTTTCAGAATATTGCTAAGTCTGATTCGAGCTATCTGTAAATTAGATAATACAGATGATTCATAAGCATAAAATAAAAGCAACCCATTCTACACTCTTCGACCCTCAGCATGAAGGAAGCATGCACCGCCGAAACGTTTGTAACACTACCCACATCTACAAGGCGTAAACACCCCAGAACTGAATTAAGACCAACAGTTAACAAATGAGAAAGCCTGATATCGATAAATTAAAATTATCAGATGAATTCTGTTTATTAGAGACGTAATATTTGAGGTTTTCACTGCGGTGACTATGAAGAATGCTGTCTTCTGGGATGTGGCGCCGTGTAGATATGTGTAAACCGATGTTTCGGACGAATGTATCGCATCCATCTTCAGGGTAAAAGCAAAAATCCGCGAGCGAGGAACCATCGTGAGCACGTGGCTGCAGACTGAATAACCAGTCGAAAACACTCGGTCACGACTGGTCACTCAGTTTGCAGCCAACTGTTCACGCTGGTTCTTTGCAAGCGGATTTTTTTTCTTCTATCCTGAAGATAGAGGCGATAATTTCCTCCGAAACGTCAGTTTACACAATATCTACACGGCGCCACATCCTAGAAGATGGCATTTTTTATATAAGAGACAGCGGATGTGATCTTTGTTCTGGATTTGGTGCAAGGTCTGTGAAAATGTCGGTCAGCTAGTAACACACGTGACGATGACAAGCTCTTATATACGAGTAAGCGACATCTCCAGGAATATCTTACATGTGTGTGTGTATATATGCAGTATACATGTAATTAATCTGCAGACAAAAAATGGAACCTGCTTATTAAGCCATATGAACAGAATGGTCTCAGTATTTTGCATAGCGGACGTCCTTGAAAGAGTCTACGTGTAAATTGGAAAAAGGGGCAAGGTATATTGGAGGACGCACTTCTTTAGTTGTAGGATGTTCTGCTGGAGATTAAAATATGAAGAAACTTGGGCCCACCAAATTCTGAAACTGACATCTATATCCAAATAAAGACCCATATAATACACAACAATTTCTGAAATTGAAGAAAGCAGTCTTCTGGGATTTGGCACCGTGTATATGTGGTGTTAACCGACGTTTCGGAGGAACGTATCTCCTCCATCTTCAGGGTAGAAGGAAAAATATAAGAAATCCGCAAGCGAAGAGACCGTGAGAACCGGTAAAAGCAGACCAGTTCTCACGGTCTCTTAGCTTGCAGATTTCTTATATTTTTTCTTCTACCCTGAAGATGGAGGCGATACGTTCCTCCGAAACGTCGGTTAACACCACATATACACGGTGCCAAATCCCAGAAGACTGCTTTCTTCATAGTCACCGCCGTGAAAGCCTCAAATCTTACATAATTTCTGAAATTGCTCAATGAGGAAGTACGATTCAGGAGGGAAACTTACTGCCACAGTAAATTAGTGTAGATTTGCCTGGATGAATGAACCACACGGATGTTCAGTTTCATAGGGAATACAATGTTAAGACTGGTTGGTTCTTAGATACTTCCTAGGGTCGCGCCATAGCTCTAGCGGTTAGTCGCTGGCTTCCCATCGCGGCGGCCCGGATTCGATCCCTGTTCTGGTCAAGTGGCATTTGTGGTGGACAAAGTGGCGCTGGGGCAGGTTTTCTCCGAGTACTTCGGTTTCCCCTACCAATCTTCATTCCACCAACTGTTCCACAATCACCCTCACCTATCATCTGGGGCTGGTACAATACGATAGAAGTGGCCACAGTGCAAGGGACTTAGTTCCACCCCACTAGCAATAAAAATAAACGTTCTTATATTAATGAAGTAATTTCAGACGATAACCCGATGAAACAGAAGGCTGCTTTGTTACCATGTTAAATTTTCTTTTTCAGATGCAAATACTTAAACGTACTTCGAATTTCCCGCCAGCTTGTGATCACAACAGCTTTGATTCTTGGACGACGAAACATGACGCTTGACGAGACGAGATGGGCTAGAATGATGTCATTTTTTTCTTTGGCGCTACAGCCCCAATTTTGGCCTTGGCCTACCTCCAAGAAACACTCCGTTTCACTTCGGTTTACTAGATCTTAGACATTCGGTAGGACTCCTTGGGAGGGTGATCAGCTCGTCGCAAGGCCTCTCTACCTGTAAACAAACACAGAAAAACGCACGCACACACAAACACTAAACTTCCATGTCATGAGTGGGATTCGAACCCACGATCCCGGCGAGCGAAGACAGTGTATGCCTTAGACCGCTTGGCTACCGTGACCGGCAGAATGAAGTCATGGATCAGTGAAAATAAGAGACGCAATCACACCAAAGCAGTCATCTGACACAGTGACCATACCAGCCTACCACAACACGGGTTCGTTACCAAACAAATGACACAGTATAGCTCCGTGGAATTAATATTCCCAGCTGTAATGGCTCCTACATAAAGTATCTGATCTGTTACTACGTCTACTCCTGAGTTTCTTACGAGGATTCACACATCACCTTGAATCAGAACATTGCAAATCATTGTTTTCGAGCATTCTAAGTTATATAAAATGAGCCCTAAAGACCTTGTATTTTTAACGTATTTATTTCACTTCATGGCCATGTTTCAACTGAGTTAGCGTGGCATGCGTACGACAACACCGACTGTTCACTTTCTCGTCAAACCCTTTCACCTTCGTTTATGACTTTTGCGTCAGGAATACTGCATATTCGGTGCCCACCTTTCAAATTCATCACTCCAAAAACTACAACTGGTACTGTAACAGACCTCTTAATTCAGCCTGCACACCAATATAGGCCTTCTGTGTTGTTACATAACAGCGTGAGTGACACTTTGCTTCTCCTACGACCATAACTGCCTGTCAAAATTCCAACATAATATCAGCAATGCTTTGCTGAACATTATCTATATACTGTCACATGACGACTGAAAGCCGAAATATTGCAAAAATAAGAGGCGGCCGTTGCTAGGCAATGGCGCGGTAAACCCGTTTCCGCATCGAAGAATGAAATGCAACAATAGAGCACGACCCGACTCAGTAGAGTCAATCTTGAATTGCACTGTTTGCAGCCGCTACCTAGTGACGACAGAATAACAAACAAAAGACTTCGTGTGTGCTGTAATTGTAGTGACGTATATAGGGTGTAAACTGGCGAGGCTGTTATAATCATTTGTGGATACGAGTTATCAGCGTCCAAGAAATCCAATAATCAATCCGAACCTTGTGTCTAGCCCCTAACACGTGACAATATGAAGCATCAGGGGCTGGCTCAACTCCTGTCTTCGGGTAGACTAGCTGTCGTAAAACTTGACCTTTCATTTCAACCAGATGCTATTGCTTGTTACGGATTTCATAGTTTCCCCACATAAATACGAGTATGAAGGCAATTTCAACTGCGCTGGGGCAGAATACACGTTAACATCATTTACGTTCTAAGAAACCTTGGAAAGGAGGTGTATATTCCATAATTTGCGATACATTTTGCTAATAGTTTCAGAGGTGGGTGATGTTTTTGACATGTACGTTACATTACTCATGGATTTGCTTGGTTACGTCAACAAGGTGTAATGTAATGTTATCTCCCGTCTTACTGAAAGTCACGTCCAATGTCACAGAGCACAATGCTTGTGCTGAGTGGTATGCTTCAACCATTACAGTGGCAGCGAAATCGATGTTATGACAGCTGTGCAGTATGTACTTGAGTCATCAACTACCAACAAATTTGCTACTACAGTTTCTCTCGGTTATGACTAGGGACCCGGATTTTTATGCCCTAATAATCCCTTAAATATGTACGCATTTATGCATGAAAAACTTCTGAAATATGCACTAAAATATGGATATAAAAATTTATACCAAATATTAAAATTGATTTTATATTATTTTAAGACCAACAAATCAATGTTTAAGTTCATTTTATGTAATCATTGAATGATTCACTTGCAATAAAAAGATAGTTAAATACAAATCATGCAACAAAGCCAACATATTTCATTACAAATTTAAGAAACCAATGGTACTCACATTTAGCTCTCCGAACTTTCAACTTCTCTTCTGTTGCAGTTTACAATTACTAAATGTTTTACGTTTTCCATAGTTAGTCGCCTCCTATTGTCTCGTAAGATGGCCTTAAAGCGGGGAAAACTTCTTTCCACCTCACAGGAACTTAGGAGCGCATGTACAAAAGCCGCTACTTGCTCCACTGTTAATGAGTTTTTACTTGGCAGTTCAGTACGTTTGCCGGCTAAAATTTCTTCAATTTCACAAATTTGTTCATATCCTGGATTTTTTTTAAAGAACGCTGTGTACATTTTCCTTTACTACCTCACCAACTCTTCCAGGAACCGAATTCAATTTGGAAACAAACTTAACGACTGATACAGAGTGGTATTTCTATTGCTTACCTCCAGTGAGGAAATGGCGGATGGCAGATGAGAGAAGTGAGCAGATATATAGGAAAGATGAGTTTCTAGTTCTGCGTTTTTTTAGTATATCTTGGGCAATTTGAATTGATGCTGCATTTTTGGGATCAAATGTATTCACGAAATTCCTAACTGTTTCTAAATGTTCGATATAATAACTTGCTGCACACAGCCACGTGCCCCAGAGCGTTAAAATTGGTTCTGGCGGAAGTGGAACGCTTGGTGCTGCTGCTTTAAAGGCTTCTTTTCTGTATGGCGCTTTAACAAATACCTTCTTCACAGAAGACACCAAATTGTCAACAAGCGGAAAATTTGCACGAATTGTTTCTGCAACACGGTGCAACCCATGGGCAAGACGAGTCAAATGTTTCATATTTGGAAATATAACTTTAAGAGCAGTACCGGCTTTCATCTTATAACTTGCGGCATCAGTCACAAAGAGCAATACGCGCTCATACTGAATGCCAGTCGGCCATGGTAAATTCATGGAAGTGATAAAAAATTCGGAAACTGCGGAGTTATTTGTGGTTTCAAATTGCTCTATCGCAAGAAGATATGGGGTAGATTGTTCATTCTTATTAAGGGATCCAACTATAGAATTTGCAATAAACCGTCCCTCACAAACTTGTGTTTCGTCGATTGATTCCTACACAAAATTATCTTGAATCTTATCTCTAATGCTTTCAATTGTAAGATCGAGCACTGCTTCACGTAATTTTTGCGCACAGTAGATTCATCCGGCACTTCCCACTGTGTATACTTCTCTATGAAGTTTCTCAGAGTAGTACTGGTTAGTCTCCACAGCGGAATATCTGCCGCTAAAAAGCCTTTGCATAAATCAAAGGAAAACTGTGAAAAACTATAATATTAGAAAATTCACTGAGCAATTTTTGAACAGGAGCACTTCTCATGGATTTAATTTTAATATTATCTGTATTAAAAATCAGTATCAGTTAGAAGTGAGCCTTACATTTTGGCATGTTAATCCGTTATCAGGCAACGACAGCGAAAGAAGCAGCTATACAACAGCCGTTCCTAAGTAACGGCTTAGCAAACAAGCATGTTTCCACAGTAACTGACTCTGAATCGCACCTTATCAGGGAACCGCTCGGGACGAAGCGGCAGCTGTTTGGGAGTAATCACAGTGAGAACCGAGCCACGGGGAAGGAAGGTGAAGCCGATCACAGATGACACAAGTACAGCCTTCGAAAAGAAGAAATGGCGGTACACCTGTAGGTTATTTGGGACCAATAGCCTTAAGGAAGGAGCAATGTGCCATGTAGACCCGTTGCTACGCAACGATCGCGAAACAGTCAAGTATACAACAGCCGTTGCTACGTAACGGCTTCGCAGACAAGCATGGTTTCACGACAACAATGACACAGAAATAACTGAACGGTGTTTTCTATATGGTCCGTGCCGAAATGTTATGAGCAGGACAGTTAGTGAGGGTCAGTTGAGTTGGTTGGTTGGTGAGTAACTGAATTAGTTAGTCAGTCAGTCAGTCAGTCAGTCAGTGAGTTAGACAACTGCTGAGGTTCGGTCGTTGTTGTTAGAAGTTGGTAGATGAGGCGTGGGATAGCTCGGGAACCCAAAGGAAGGGGTATGTCTGCCCTTGAAGCCGCTACCGAGCAACGGCTAGTAAAGACGTGTGGACACTAGCATGTGTGTGTTATAGTGAACTGTAAAGTGTAATACCGCGCTGTACCAAAGAGTTCGAAAATCCAATTAGCAATCAAAAACCAGTCTGCAGTCACTTATACACGTAATAGTATATAAAAGAGAGTCTATTTGACAGATATGAACCAAAATTAAATTCGTCTAGTAACTTTTACTCTGGTTCCGTAAACATAAAATTTCATGCTATCCAGTCCGTAGCTTCAGAGATAAAATACTCGAAGAGACAAAGAGATGGAAATACCTCTCCTGTATTCTTCTACTTCGTACATTTTTGCGAAGTACGTAAGAATACCCTGCGAGTGAGTCTTATATACGTAATATCTAATCATAATCTGACAGTAATATGTTGCTAGCAATTGGCATGCGCAAATATGCGTGCCGACAGCCTCAGCATTCGCCAGCTGGACATCTCTCGGCGTTCAATATAACATAATGGCATGCAATTATGTCCAAATTCGACCACAATAAATACAATTTGTAATGTATGAAAGCGTTACTCGTAACATCGCAGTGTTAGTAACGTCATCTGTTGTCACGCTGTTAAAGCTCCTGCACAAGACGGCGAATGGGCCACCCCACAGCTTTATGGCGAACCCCAAGCAAGGTCATCTCATTGTTACATTTAAATTATATATATATATATATATAGAGAGAGAGAGAGAGTGTGTGTGAGAGAGGCGGGGGGTATTCACACACTGTTGCTCAGCCCGCCGAACGATTCAATGGAACTGTTTCTTCTGCATTTTAAAAGGAAACTGAGTTTCTTCCCTTGAATATTATTTTTCCACTCACCTCCAGTTAGTGCGAGGTCAATAAAATGTGAATCTATACATCCACTCCCCCATGCGCCTTCATGGTGTAGCGTAATTAATTAAGCACAGGGACAACTTTAGAACACTATTTTGCAATTTTCCAAACTTCCGACACAATTGAAGAAAGCCGTCTTCTGGGATGTGGCACCGTGTAGAAATTGTGTCAATTGACGTTACGGAGGAACGTATCGCCTCCATCTTCAGGGTAGAGGATGGTAAATTCGACTGGACTCAATCTGTTGCGCCTGCTCTGCTGGTTCGCTCGCGTATTTCTTCTTGTCTTCCACCCTGAAGATGGAGGCGATATGTTCCTCCGAAACGTCGGTTAACACAATTTCTACACGGTGCCACATCCCAGAAGACGGCTTTCTTCAATTGTNCTTCATAGTTACCGCCGTGAAAACCTCAAATCTTATATTCTGACACAATTAATTATATACTGCCTCATTAGACCTATGGGAGCCCAGTCCCCATTCGCCAAATACCAACCAAATGGTGAGCAAACAACGGACAGTGACAGACGGCCACCTATCCCACACAAATGACCCACGCTCAACATCAGCAAACTTGTCCATGATGACGGAGACTATCTCTGAAATGTCACACGTTTGTTCCGTATGGACACTGCTGCTCGAGAGAGAAAACTTCATTGCAATCTGCGGCAGCGAAAACTCAGGTTCACACAATGATACGAACCCGTCTGTATTTCAGTTCATAAGGAAGTTCTAATAATTAGTTAGCCTATAATGATAATCAGCATCTCCAAACCACTGAATGTACAAATATTTCCTCATACTTAAGATAAGCAGAAAGACATTAACTTATCATTAACTTCATGGAGTTAGTTAATAGGTCAAATATAGCCGTTACTTTGGGTGAAGAAGAATTACACTTCATAGATTTTCTCAGAAACGGATAATTTTACAACGTGTAGGTCAACACGGTATACAAAGTAGAAACCATTAAGATCTAAAGCTTTTACTTAAAATGTTTTTGATATTGTGAATACTGAACAAAATCTAAGGAAAATAATTTGTAACTATACGCGTACGGAGCTTTGTAATAGCAGTTGACAATGTGGGTTCACCGTCAAAACCTGATCTGAATTCCGTCACTAACTTCAGTCACAGTCTCTTCAATTTTAAGTGCCTCATTCCCTTGACGACCCACACAAGAGCAACGCTGGAAGGTACGTCGTCATCTGGATGGGAAAATATATCCGTATTTGCACTTACGAATTTACATATTAATGAATAATTCTTTCCAGCAACAAGTGAAAATCGATAGAAATGCGGAACACAAATTCAGAAACAAAGCGTTTGAAAAAATATACATACTTCAATTAAGGGTATAGTGTTTAACTCTTATTTAATTACATTTCATTTCTCCCTCCTTAATTTCTCGATTATTGAAGGGTTAGGAAATTCTTGCTATCTGTTAAGCCTCTTAGGTTCGGAACTGAGAAGTGTCTTTTATAGCTTTACTTACATTACTGGGAGCACAGAACTGCTTGACGTTATTCATAAGTATGGCAATCTTCCTCACATAGCACCGTGTCAGCATTTACATACCTGGGAATGACAGTAACAAACAAATTAGATTACAGTTAAATAACAAGAACAATAAATTCAGAAAAAACTTATTAATATTCAGTTTATAAAGTGCCACTGTACCACTTTTATTCCAAGGTATTTAAAGATTAAATATTTATGAAATAAATATTATTCTACCTTGACGCTGATCATTCTGAGCCCTTATTTATTTGGATGACCATGAAATTTATTTCTAATTAATTCTCGGTAATTTAAATTTCAAAAGTCTTATGTTTCGATATTACTGGAAATGTATTGTGATCTATAATATCGTATTTCATCGTCTGGGACGTGCAATACGATGTTTATGTTGAAAATTTCTAGATTTTGGCAGAAACAAGAAATCCGGAGTTATAACATTTACGATCAGTCATAAATTTAGCTCGGGTACAGGGAACCGGACGCGCCTAAAAAGGACAGGTCAGAGCTTGTTACAATTGCCTGTGAATGAGGGCCAGTATGATTGGGTTGCCTCGTTCAAGCTTCCCACGGAAGATGGGATGAAATGTATATGAAAACACCATCTTTCGAATTCCCGGCGTGGGGGTGCAAGCCATTCCACAAAAGGGGAGACTTTCACAATATTCCGAACTGAACGGACGTGACCTTGCACGCTCCGAGACATAGCTAGCCGATAGTAACGCTGTAACGTAAGAATACATTAATTTAACAGTGTGGTGAATTAGCAGATAAATAAACGTCAATTGGCTCAACTCTCAGAAAACGCTTTCTGCGGCATCGCTACCCTGAGACCCATGCAAACCGACCCAGCTAGTTTCCCGTACCTATACCGATCTTCCTTAGTTTGATCTGTGAGAACAACTTCCAGTAGCCATCATACACTGTCCTAAGGTAGAAACAGGTGTAGCAGGGATAACACCATTCCGACTGCGCCGATAAAAGTAAAGGCGAGAGGAAAAGAGCGGTGTTAACCTGTTGCTTATGTTTAGATGGAGACAGTGTATCTTAACGCAAGGGAGTCATCAGTATTGCACCGAACAAGGAAAGTAATCAACCCTAAATTACATGAAGTTATGAATGCAGGTCATCATACATTGCAAATTTTCGCAATTTATATCCGTAAGGTCGCGGCTTCAAGTCCCGATGAGGTCACCGGATTTTTTTTCATTTGACCTAATCATTCTAGCCGCACTATGGCCCTGGGGTTCACTCAGCCTCTAACAGAAATGAGTACCAGTAATTAATTAAATAATTTTCCTGGGGAGTAAAGCGCGGCCGGCGCGTAAGGCTGACAACCTTACCGCCATCTTTAAGCCGATTGTCTAGATAATGTGGGAACCTCAACGTCTCACAACCCCATGGGCCCTCACGGCCTGGTACAGGGATAGCTTTACTTTTTAAGTCAAAAAGTCTATTTACAGAAGAATCAGTTTGTTTGTTTGTTTTGATTTGTAAATGTGATGGAACTACAGGCCTAAAAGTGAAAGTAGGTCCTCGACGGTGGAATCAAGAAATATATATATTTTGTGAAAGAAAACCGAGATTAACGGCCGTGGGGATCCGTTGCGCTGACTATGTGACACCCTCTATCCGCTAAAGTTGGAACTAACTTCACCGATAGGCGGCGGTCGCTCGGTCGGAATAGTTTGCTTGCGGACTACAGGCCACGGAGTTTGTTTTGTGAAGCGGGTGTTGAGGGAGACATATGTTAGGAAATGATTACTCGGTGAACCCAGATGGAGAGAGGTGGATACTATTAAAATTTCTTTTGAGGAAACAGGTTTTGGTAATACGAATTGGATTGAGTAAGCTAAGGGACGGGTTCTGAGTTGGACGTCTGTCGGCACCATTGCAGACATATCGTCATTCGATGTGTATTACAAGCGTTTTACTAGTTTTCCATTGCCTCTACAGCATGTAAAAACGACCCTGGTCTTGTTACCCCAGGGTCGAGAAAACAACACAAGAAGCCTCATAATGTGTATTCCTCACTAAATGTCACTTTGGCGATCAAACCAATCAGAGTGAGAGGGGTGGGCCATTAGCAGGCGAGAGAAAGATACATATTGTCACGTGTATGAGTGACTACAGAAGGGGTTTGCATTGGTGACTGGATTTATTGACCACTTATACTCTCACGACTCGTGAGTACACTTTAGAGATAAGACACACACACAAACTAGTGTCCTATTACAGTCTCCACTAGCCGTTTCCTGGTAACGGATTTTAAGACAGGAACCATAACATTCTCACCGAATTACACACTCAAAATATAACACATAGAGTCTTCTCTTCACATTCGCACTTTCAACTGAGCACTCTATAACATCTTGGCACGGACCACATAGAAAACATAGTTTCTCTGTTGCTGTACCATTGTTGCGTTCGTGTGTTGCTGCGAGAACGTGTTTATTTGCTTATCTCGAGGTCGTTGCACAGTAACGGCTCTACACGCTACAATATATGTAACACAAAATCGTTATGACTTCGAAGACCAGGGAGCAGATGAGAGAAAATTACACTGGACCTTAAAGAAATAAAGTGTGAGGATGTGGAATGGATTTATGTGGCTCATAATTAAGCCCACATGCGGGCTGAGTGAACATGGTAATGAACTTGGGTACTGTAAGGGGCGACTAATTCTTGTGCTAACTGAGAAACACTGTGCTCCGTAGATATACCAACAGTGAATGCGGTCATAAATTATGTTACACGCAAATCCAATAAATACTAGGAATACCGCTCTGCGCACACAGAATTAATTTCTCGTTGCATTCCCTTAAATACCTCACTGATCATGACCAAAAAATTTTCGAATAAATGCTGTCACGTTAATGAGATGTACATTTTATGCTACGTACAATGGGACACAGTTCTATTTGAGCTTTGTGTTAAGTAGGACTTACAAGAGCACAGAAACGATACTGACCAAAGTGAAAATTTCCCGACAAAACTCCTCCGAAACTTCTTTTCATTACTAGTGGGGTGGGACTAAGTCCCTTGTACTTCGGCCACTTCTGGCCTATTGTACCAGCCCCAGATGATAGGTGAGGGTGATTGTGGAGCAACTGGTGGAATGAAGATTGGCAGGGGAAACTGAAATACTCGGAGAAAACCTGCCCCAGCGCCACTTTGTCCACCACAAATCCCACTTGACCAGACCCGGGATCGAACCCTGACCGCCGCGGTGGGAAGCCAGCGACTAACCGCTTGAGCTATGGCGCGGCCCCCTCTGAGACTCAAGCAAATATAATACGTAGTTTCAGAAAGTGCAAATGTGCGAATAAACACAAAAAAATGTTGACTGGTCGTGTGTATATGACACCAGTTCTGTAGACGCTGCTGCCGCCGCCTCAGTTGCGGCTGTCCAAGACACTATGGAGCAAGCAATTTCCAGTGGTTTCATCACCAAGTCTAAATTCCCACATTGGTTTTCCAGTTCTTTACGATACTACATTACGAAAAATAACTAATTTTACAGGCGCTTTAAGAAGCATAAATCCGCCAGCCTATACGGTACTTTTTCCTTCTATCGTAAACTAGTCAAAGCTACAATAAAGATCGACAGACTTAGATGGTTGGAGTCTATTAATGCGAACCTTAAGACACAGCCCAAGCAATTTTGGAAATACGTGGCGTCCTTTAGGAAAAAAAGCTCCACTTCTATTCAGCTTATAGTTGATGGTACTCATTTGGTAGACCACTATGAAGTTGTGAACACGTTTGCTGATCACATTCAGTCAATATATAATAGTTCCTCTCCAGGGGTCTTCCCCCCCTTTTATCATCATCATTGGGATCTCTGTCTTTATCACCTATTTCTGATTCAGACATTTTTAAGGCCATTGCACATCTGAAACCATCCAAATCTGTCGGTCTTGATAACATCCCTGCATTTGTCATTAAGGGTTGTTCTGATATACTCGCACTTGTCCTGAAGCATATTTTCAGTCTTACTCTGTCGCAACAGTGTTTTCCTGCATTATGGAAGCAAGCGGCAGTTCTTCCTATCTTTAAGAAAGGCAATAGTGCCTCAGTCAACAACTACAGACCTATTTCGATTCTTAAGAATTCTTCGAAATTATTTGAATATGTTATCCATGACCATGTTCCACACGATCTCAAGTTGAAATGAAATCCCTGCCAGCATGGTTTCACAAAATGTAAATCCACCACCACCAACCTAGTAACGTATCTTGATTTTATTACTCCCCTAGTTGGCCCTCAACGTCAAATGGATGCCATTTACTTTGACCTAACTTCTGCTTTCGGCCTCGTTCCCCGCTCCTTGGCTCCTTGCTTCTTCACAAACTGAGTGCCCTTGGATTTTCGGTTGGTTATGTAAACTGGATACGCAGTTACCTAACCAACAGACAATCGCGGGTCCGTACTGGTGAAACTATTTCATCGCCCTTTGAAGTATTGTCCGGTGTTCCACAGGGATCTGTTCTTGGTCCTTTGCTTTTCAATGTCTACATAAACGACTTGTGTGATTCAATTAAGCACTCCAAGTACCTGCTCTTTGCAGATGACATTAAAATTTACCGTGCTATTAGCTCTCCTGAAGAGCTCTCCTCTGACGATAACTGTATACGTAGCTGGTGTGCAGAGAACTATATGAAACTCAACGCTGACAAAACCAAAGTTATAAGGTTCTCTAGAAAAACTAACTATTTGATATACGAATACAAACTTCTCCATTTCACTATAACTCAAACATATTCAGTTAAAGACCTGGGCGTATACCTTGATTCTAAACTTCATTTTCATGATCATGTTAATTTCATATTTTCACATTGTATTAAGATGCTAGGTATAATTCGCAGTATTACCTTTAACTATTCAACCCTTGGATGCATGTTCATATTATACTTTACTTTAGTTAGATCCAAGGTTGAATACGCTTCAGTAGTTTGGAATTCCATTATGTCAACTGATGCAAACAAACTAGAACGCATTCAGCAGAAATTTACGGCTCTCTGCTTTAAACGTTTTTTTTTT
>NW_019739977.1:250263-331563 GCF_002891405.2 Cryptotermes secundus
CTGTGTAATTAATATAGACTACCATTTTTGTATTTTAGTTTTCTAATTATTTTTGTGTATTTCTCTATTCATGCTAGCTTTGTAATTGGCCTCTGTGCTGTTAAGTTTGCACGTAAATAAACATGAATTGAATTATTANATTATTATCATCATCAACATCATCATCATCATCATCATCATCATCATCATTATATTGGATGTTATGTTAGCACACAAATAAGTAAAAACTGAGTTATTGTTATTATTATCAACTTCTATGCATGTATGTACGTGTATTGTCCTTTCTTGCCACATAATGGCATAAACATTGGAAATATACTTATTTTATTTTTCTCGTCTGTTAACGCAAATTTTAATTTTTCCTGCAATTGTTATTAATTTATTGCCATCATATATACTGTCACATTTTGTATTTTGTTTTTTAATTATTTTTGTGTATTTCTATGTACTCGTGCTAATTTTGTAATTGGGCTCTGAGCTGTTAAGTTTGCACGTAAATAAACACGAATTATTATTATTATTATTATTATTAACAGCAGCAGCAATAGTAGTATATGGAATTTATATGGACTTAGCCAATGGTTTTTATGTAGCATACAGACATAAGTTACAGGTATTAGGCTTAGGTTTCGAAGGCTGATTCGGCCTCAATCTTCAGGAAAAAACATAAATAGATATATTTATTTCCATGAATTAATTATATACAGGTAGTTAGACGGAAAAAGTGCGAGGCTTTAAATGTCTTGGAGTATACGTGTTCACACAACATTAGAGCGACATCATTTTGAAACAACGACGTTAGGTCTCGGTACTAACGAAGGACATCGCAGGACTGGAAGCAACACAAAAGAAGTTTCTATGACCTTCAATGGGTGTTAAAATATAAAGAGAAAAACAAAACCCTGTCATTATCTGTGAAAACGGAAAACCGAACTAATTAGTTGCAACATATACACAGAAAGAAGCTAAATAAAGCACCAAGTGGGCGTTGGAATACAAACAAGTGGGGTTAAGATATTAAAGACGCCCGAAGTAAAGGTGGACAGATCAATCACACCGACATGTTCTAGGAGGCAGTTACCCTAAACTTCCATATTAGGCCGCGCCATAGCTCAAGCGATTAGTCGCTGCCTTCCCATCGCGGTGGCCCGGGTTCGATCCCGGGTCTGGTCAAGTGAGATTTGTGGTGGAGAAAGTGGCGCTGGGGCAGGTTTTCTCCCAGAACTTCGGTTTCCCTTGCCAATCTTCATTCCACCAAATTAACCATCATCATAATCACCTGGGGCAGGTACAATAGGCCAATCAGTGGCCGCCGTGTCGAGTGGACCCAGCTGGACTCCACCCCCCACTATGCGAATTAAAAAAAGAAGCCTCCATATTTCACGACGATAATGAAGGCTCAAAATTGCTTGGAGGCAATAGCCAAAATCGGGCAAGTATTGGAAAATAATCTGGAAATCAATAAACAATACGATAGGATGGGTTGGTGTAGCGGCAACGCTCTAAATTCGTATTCGGAAGGTGCTCGGTTCGAATCTCAGCCGGGACACCAGCTATCTTGACTCAGGTCTTTCGTGGCTCAAACACTGGGATCGTGGGTTCGAATTCCACTCGAAACATGAATGTCTGTGTGTATGCAGCGGCCTTGCGACGGGCTGATATCCCCCGTTCAAGGAGTCCTGCCGACTGTATATAGGATTAAGAAACTGAAAAGCGGCCAAGTTCCAACAAAGGGTTGTAGAGCCATAGATAGATAGAATGTGTTGTAAAATAATCCCACACAAGAGTAATTAACATGAACTCTTTCCAAGAACGAGACACAAGACCAGTTTCAGGAGGAAGCAGTTCATACAAAGAGTACGGTACACCTACAAGACAGGTGTATCAATTGTAAGCGACGTTTACAGGTATTTTGACCTCTCTCGACATGCAGGGGCCCGGAGCCACGTCTGGGAAGTTAATTTTTCTGCTCAGTTAAATTCCGGTAGACAAACACGCGTCCTATACGCATTTTGCGTGGAGTTCGGAGGCTTGCTAACTCCATGGCACAGAAACATGATAGAGAAGCTCACAGTTGCTCAGCTCGTGTCAGAAGCTCCCTGCAATTTATGAAACTCAAACTGTTCACAGAAATCCGTCATTGATCGCTACCCTGAACCTGATTAATCTAGGCCAATCCTCACACCACGTGCATTTAATATATTCAGCTTAATAACGTATATTATCCTCCAATTAGCCCTCTGTCTCTCAAGTTGTCTTTCAGTCTCCATAAAATTAACTTCAAATGAGACGGTTCGAAGAAGCGGATTAGCACAAAGTTCTCAGGTTCCAGTGATCAAGACGATCGAATAGAACAAGACTGCCTTGGAAACATCCGCCACAGAATTACACAGAATATCCACTAAAAAAGAACACATGTTGAATATGCTGAATATGTTGTTGTTAGGTGTTTATCTGTGCCAACTATAGCTACATTCGAATGTCGAAACCACCTTATTCACTGCTAGAACTGCCTCATTTTATGTTGCTGCTCCATGCGCATACAAATTTCCTATTACGCAGTTCCAATAAATGTTATTACGTTATAAGTTAATTAGTGCCAGTAAATTACAATTAATAGCCAGGAAACACATTTCACTTTTACGAAGTGACCGTTTGAATTAGCCAACTTCTTATCCAAACGGCTGCATTAGAATCTTACGCGAGAATACAACTCTTTCCCACAAGAGTTACCCGTTTTTCTCTCATGAGAACTTAATATGATAACAAGTCATATTCTGTAGCTCGAACCCTGCTATTTAGATCAGTTTGGGTCTGCGTGTCTTTAAAAGAATGACTCGCTTTCGATCCTGAAGCAGTACATTGTAAATACGAGTAACTTCACAGATCAGAGCTCTTCAGAATTTGAGTGTTGCTCAGCTAGTCACAAAAATTCCCTGCCTCTCGTGAAACCAGAAGTTTCTTTACGGCACGGACCCGCCACCGGACCATATACTGAGCAAGATGGGTTCAGTCCACATCTTCATATCTTGTTTTCAGCTTACTTTCCTAAAGTAGGCTTAGACTATCTCCATCCTGTGTCTGTGAATCTACTCCTGTCAACTTTTGAATGCCTGAGTCCATCTCTAGAATGTACTTCATAAATACCTCTCATCAGTCTGATTGTACATGTATCCCTCCTGTAGTTGCAAGGTAACGGCTCGGTTAAGTGCATTCCTCCATTTGATGCTAGGCAACGGCTCGGTAAACACGTTCCTGTGGCTACATGCTACAACAGACGAATAATTGGACCCGTCATTTTCTACGCGGTCCATGTCTTATCAAATGAGAGTGTGTGGGTCTGCCTGTGTATTCCTCTATCGTAGCTAGGTAACAACTCGGTAAAGACATTCCAGAGGTAACGAAGAACTGTTGGAGGCATCGTTTTCTATACGGTTCGTGCCATATAAAAGGAAAGTAAGTGAGAAGTTCTTCCCAGTATTTCTTGTTTATAGTCCAAATTAATATTACTCTGCTGTCGACGATTAAGTCGTCCCATCGGCCCTCATTTGGGCATGAGCCTACCTCCATGAAACTCTCCGTTATTTTCTCTTTAGGCTTTTAAATACAATTTTGCATTCATTTCACACTTACCCATGTGTGCTACATACCCGTATCATCTCATCCTCTTTAATGTGGTAAAATTTCATAGAAATGGATTTTAAAATATGTTACTATAGAACGCCTAAATTCAAGAAAAGCACCTGGCATTGACGAAGTGACTCCAGTAACTTTAAAGGAAATGTTAAGAAAATGATTAGTACTTCTCACAAATATATTTAATGCTATTCTCAAACATAAATACTGGCCAAATCAGCTAAAAACAGCAGAAATAATCCTGATCCTCAAACCAGGCAAAAATCCTAATAGTGTGTGATGCTACCGTCCTATAAGCTTATTACCCATCATATCTAAGCTCCTCGAAAGACTTACCTTAAAAAGAATAAGGTCTGACCCAAATACAGAAGAATGGATACCATCACATCAGTTTGGTTTTAGAGAAAACCATTCCACTGTACAGCAGATACACAGAATAACACACAAAATAACCAAGCAATAGAAAATAAAGAATACTGCACATCGGTCTTCATCGATGCAAGTCAAGCCTTTGATAAGGTATGGTGTCCAGGACTACTGTACAAAATCAAAAAATATCTGCCCATCATTTATTTCCACTTATTAAAATCCTATATAAATGGCAGAGAGTTCAGAGCGAGAATCAATGATAGCGTATCTAACAATTTTGAAATAAAAGCAGGTGTTCCACAGGGCAGTGTCTTAGGCCCACTACTTTATTTACTGTATACAGCAGACCTACCAGTCAATGCCAACACAACAATGGGCACATTTGCGGATGATACCGTGATCCTCTCAGCTAACACAGATCCAGCAATAGCTACCCTCAATTTGCAAAATCATTTAAATCAAATACAAGAGTGGACAAATACATGGAAAATAAAAATCAACGAAACCACGTCAGTGCAACTAAACTTCAGTCTAAGAAGAGAACAATGTCCTGCAGTTTTCTTTAATAACATATAAATACCTGAATCACCCAGCACAAAATACTTAGGTATTCATCTAGACAACCATCTAACCTGGAAGGAACACATTACTAAAAAACGCAAACAGACTGATTGAAAAATCAAGGATACGCATTGGCTAATTGGAAGAAATTCCAAACTCTCATTAGACAACAAAATATTACTTTACAAAACAATAATGAAACCAATATTAGAGTCCATTTTACCGACCACACAACATATTATTATTATTATTATTACACTACATATTTCGACCTCAAGAGGTCATCCTCAGGTGTACGAACACAGCTGTATAATTACACGCAATCACATTCGTTTTCTCACTTATTCGATCTTGTATCTTATTCAGAAACCAGTTTGGGTATATGGAGTGGAAAATGGGGATGTGCTAGCAAAACCAATATTTCCATAATCCAAAGATGTCAGTCAAAGATACTACGTATGATTACTAACGCCCCATGGTATGTTTCCAATATAACACTCCATGATGACCTGAAAGTGCCGCTAGTAAAGGAAGTCATAAAAGGGAAAAGCACAAGATACCTCAACAAAATAGAAGGACATGAGAACGTACTAATGCAACCGCTACTGGAACCACACAATAGACGAAGAATAAAAAGGAATTGGCCAGCCGACCTGAGAGAGGGTTAACGAGGACTTATCTCTGGATAAGCCCGCTCCAAGTCACGAAGAATACTACAACAAATTAGCTTATAGAATCAAATGTAATCATGATTGCTAATATTATGTAAATAAAAAAAAATGTGTTACTAGTGCCTATTTTCAGTTTCGAGTAATATGCTATAACGTCCCGAATGTTCTATTCAACTTGGCAGAGGCCACATTCAGTATTACGCAGTACATGAATAAATAGTAACAGACAACTGACCAGAAGTGGCCGCAGTACAAGGGACTTAGTCCCACCCCACTAGCAATAAAAAAAACAATGAAAAATTATAAGCCTGATATTAATAGCCGGAAACGAAAATTCAGCGCCTCCCGTCAATAGATACGGTCCACTTCCCGCCCTTATAAGCACTTCAGCAATATTATCTGAATGTTATCCTTCCATCTAATCTTCCGTCTTCCAAGCGGTTACCATAACTAAACACTGTATGCTGTTCTCTAAAGCATCCGAGCTAAGCAACTTGCAAAATGCAACATCGTTGAGGCAAGCAGGGCTCTCACTAAACGATATCACGTGACTCGTACAGATAACAATGCGCTATAAACTGTACACTGAACTTCATTCCTCTTAAGTATAAATATTGTCATGTGACTGTGTCACTATAGGCGGGATTTGAATTGTTAATTGGATTTATTGAAGTGCTACAGAACGTAACTAGAAATAAACGCTAATTCACACACTCTACAGGTCACTACAACACGTACTAAGTTTTTTCTGTCTGCTGTATCTTCGCCGGTTGTCGCCTGGTAACGGATTCCTCTAATGGTAGCTGGTCCTCGTTATATAGCCTCGGCACGGACCGCACACAAAACACCGCTTCAACCAGTTCCTCTATTGTTGCGTGCGTCTGTTGCGGCCATTAGCTAGAAACGGCAGTTGTTTACAGAGCCATTACCTAGCAACGGCTGTTGTGTAGCTGATTATTTCGCGGTTGTTGCCTAGCAATGGGTCTATATCCAAATTTATATTCCCGAGCACCAAATATCTACCGGACTATGTCCATGGTGCTGAGCCCTTCTTGAGAAGTCGCCAATCGGTCAGCGACTCAAGTATTTCCGAAAATTTTGTGGAACCCGACATTTCATTACCCTGTTCAAGAGTCCTCCACTGGTCTCTATCCCGAGCCAGATCAATTCAGTCCCATCCTACGTCTCTAAAATCGATTTGTGGCTTTTCCACCAAAATCCTATTTGCATTCCTCTTCTCTTCCACGCGTGCTACATTCCCTGCCCATCTCATCCTCCTTGATTCGATAATTGTTCTGGCCTTGGTTTGCAAACATTTGTAACTTTTTACGAGGAAACGTTATTGTAGAACACGATTACATAGCATAGAGAAGAGAGGAGATGCTTGGGGACATCCTCGAGTGCAACAGACAACCAGTTTAAAGCCGGAACAGCTGAAACGGCTTACTTCTTGATTACAGATGACGTATATATAATATCCTAAACAAGAAAGTTCCCTTGAGTTTGCTCACTAGCCTCAATGGATTCTTGGATTGCCTCTTTACAGACGGGGCAAGGAACGTGTATGATCTAGTCTCCAGGCTGTCCGCAGCGGTGCCATCCCGCCACCCACTACAAGCCTGACGGATTTATTGATCTAACATTCTAGCTAGCAGATGGGGCGACAGCGAAACAGCCTGAGGGGCACCAGGGAAGAGGAGAGCAGAGGGAGACAGAACGAGCTCCGGGTGGATAATCTATACTGGAATCGGCTAAACCTCTTCTTCAAGTCAGTCATGATGTAACAACCACTCTTTCATTGGTTCCTGGCGATGTTATCAGCGAAATGTTATATATTATTTTCCGAGATCCTCCCCCATCTCTTATCAACACTAAATTAAAAGTTCCGCCACCTTTTTCAATCTACCCCTTCCTATTTTGGTCACTCATAGAAGCCTTTATTTTCAGCACTCTGCGCTAATAAATAACTCTGAATCTATCTACTGTTCTTCTACAGTGAGAATACCCTACAATCCACTATCTACAATTATAGTGTTTCAGAATATATATTCTATCATCTTCTGGATAGTTCAGTCGGTATAGCGAAGGGGCTAGGGGCTGGATGGCCGGGGTTCGATTCCCATAAGAAGTGAGAGAATTTTTCTTTACTCCACAGCGCCCAGACCGGCTCTGGGCCCAGCCTCCTATCCAGTGATTGTCACGGATCTTTCTCCAGGGAAAGAGCGGCAGGGGCGTGAAGCTGACCAGGAATTACATCTCCACTTCCCCATACGTATCCATGGCGTGGTACTTAATTAACCGAGCAAAAAGACTCTACCTTTCTACCTTAAAAACTTCCATTTAAAACCACTCTACATTGAAAAGAGAACTTGAAAATAATGTCAGTAGAAAGAAAGTTTCAACTTGTAAAGTCTCACGTTTAAAAAGTTCTTGGAAATTGCTTCTGATGAAATGTAATTGAAAGCTCTACTCAACCGACTATCGGATTAACCCTCTGAAACCTGAAGTTCATCGAAATGACATTTCAGAATTTAGTTCCTATTTACTGTAAACAGATCGTACCTCAAAGAGAGCATTCTGTTATTCTGTTTAAGCAAATAATCACTGTTCACTGTGAGAATCATACGAAACGCGTAACTAAACTCTACAGGCGAAATGCAGATGTTTTTAACGTTGAATGAGGTGGCTTATATAAAGTCATTGTGTTTTAAATAGTTATAGTGCTGAGATTAGTAATTAATTAATACATACGGCTAATGGGGGCGAAAAAAAAATACAAATTACGTAAAAAATTATAAAAATCAATTCTGAATTGCAATTGTAAGTACTTATTGAGTAATTTAATTTCTTACGTATAAATCAAAGAATAAAATGACATTCCCACGGCCATAGGGATGAACGTGACCGCAGCGACAAGCAGACCATTCATTTACTGTGACGAGTACCCGTAAGCTGACCGTTTCTCTCTCTCTCTTTCTCTCTTCATCGTTCTTTGAAATTTAAAGAAGCAGTCACCGCAGTGACTATAGGTCGGATGACAGGGCTTCGATTGTCGGCAGAGGCAGTAACATTTCTCTTTTCTACCGTTTTAAGACAGTCAACGCAACTCATTCAGCCTCGTGTCCAGTGGGTGCCAGGAGTAAAACTGCAGGAGCGTGAAGCTTGCCACTCACCTTCATCTAGTGCTCACGATGATGCGTGAAACTATACAACTTCCACTCGCCCATACGTCTTCATTTCGTGTGCAGTTTAATTAGTAACAGGGAAATGGTTGGAACTGGAGGTAAATCTCGCTTGTAACCACTAAATTCACTCTCGACTTCTATTTATTTTTGGTTTATTCACGGAAATTTTCATTTGCTGACGTTCGAATGACCGGTTGATATTAAAAAAATAAATCGGCAAAGATATGGAAGGAAGAAAATCGTGACCTAATTTGAGGTATTATCCTGACAATTTCCTGGAGAAACTAAAGAAAACCACGAAATTCCTTACTCAGGATAACCAACTTCCAGGCCCAGATTTAAATCCTGGACCTCACGATTATAAAGCAAAGGTGTTTACTCTTTCTACTGAGGGGGACTCACAATATGTTGAAAGTGAAAGGCTTTGTGTCAGAGTGCGGCTGTTAACAAAACGCGAAAATGGAAGAAACACAATACAAATATTATATTTCTGGGCATTATCCATCGTCCAATTTATATTTCAAACACAACGCTACCGAGACTGGATTCTGTCTCCATCTACAAGTGAAACCTACTCAGTTGGGCCCTATCTCCGGAGATAGGGATTAGCTCTATCGACTAGGCCTAGTCGGTAGGTTGTGTCTCAAAGCGGAGACAAAATCGAGTCTCCGAGACGCTGTGTTTTGAAATACGAACAGGACGGTGTTTTGGATATAAACAGAACGACCCACAATGTCCAGAAACATAATTTTGTATTTACGTACCATCGGCACAGACTTTTATAGCTTATTAATATCATCATCTGTCAAGACGACAGGTCCACAGTCTCTTCCAAAACAATTCCTCCATTTAATGCGATCTAGAGCTTTCTCCTTCAAATGACAGTATCCTCTTCTGTCCCCAAGGTCATCCAGCATCTTCTTACGTCTTCTTGTCACTTCTATCCGCCCCTCTATCTTTCCTTCGATAACTTCTTTTAGAAGGCAGTTTCTGCGTAAAACATGACCAATCCAATTAGCCTTCCGTTTTCTTATTTCGTGTAGGATATTCCTCTGCTCACTGACTCTAATTAACACTTCTTCATTTCTCACACAATCGGTTCAACTGATCTTCTCCAACACCACATTTCAAAACTTTCCAGATGTTTCTGATCTGTTATTAATATGTAACAAAAAAATTGTATTTTATCCAAAGATATAATTTTAGTATCCACAGAAGTGTCATTAGTAAAACGAAACTGTTACTCATTAACAATGCTATAACACAATGTCAACGTTGAGTGGTTAGCTATTAAATTCACCTATTTCAAATAGTTTAGTATCTTGAACAGCAAATTAACTGTATTTAAAAGTAATTTGGGCACAGCAATTTAGGATTCAGTCTGCTGTCGGCAATAGCCTGAAACATGTATAGCAATATACTTCTATATCACGACTACTGCATCAGCTGAACTCTCACATTTGTCCATTTTCTAGAAACGCCATTAGCTCTAGGGTAATGTACGAGTAATATATCCACATTTTGATCGACTTCGCATCAAATGCAACTGCACTCCCCAGCTCAAGAGTTAACTTTCCTTTTAATTACTCCCATATGTTGTCCACAAAGCTAAAGTGAATTCACAGTCATGAAACAGTTCAAGCACTGGCTTGACTGCTTTAAAGCCCGATTAAATAATTTACGATCCATACTTAGGCACACAGTATGCATTACCCTGGAGCGTAGTGCATGAAAATGGCATTCAAGACATCTGCGACTAATAACTGGAAGACGGCCATCTTGGATTACGTAATTTACGCTTTATTTGCCCATATACAGAAGACCGTGTCTATCAGTATCTGTGTCCGCAGCATTACGTAATGTCGCACTTAGTGTATGGAGTTGGAGTGCGTGTTGCACTGGGAGAAGGTTACTAAAATAAAACTTTGGAAGCAAATTTAATTTGTATTCATATCCTCAGAAAATAAGCGTTCTATACAATTTACATGAAATTAAAATCAAAATTTGAAGCATTTACTAAAACCGTTAACAGTAGAAAAGACTGTACAGGACAAAAAAATAGAGATATAATTAAAACCTACAACTTTAACTCCAAAAATGTTTCAGTACGACACGCACTTAATAAAGCACAAGAAAAGGCATCACTACGGACGTACGTTACAACCCAGAAGATCGCACTTTATAGGAAAACACTGATCCAATCATATGTCGTTACTCGTCCATTGCCAATCCACAGTTTTCATGTTAGAATTGTCAATTTAAGGCACTTAATAGGCAGTAGAACTTAAGACGTAACCTATGACTGAGAAACTTGGTGTCATCCTAAGAACAGAGCAAAAGAGGTAAAACTACCCCTGTAACAGGCCATGGAGGTCCATACGACTGTAAGACGTCGAGGCTCCCATATTTCCTAGACAACTGGCTCACAGATGGCGGTGAGGTTGTCAGCCTTATCCTCAGGCCGCCCTTTAGCCCCAGGAAAATTCCTGGTACTCCTTTCTGTTAGAGGCTGAGTCGACCCCTGGGCCACAGTAAGGCTGGGAGGTTTAAGGTCAATTGGAAAATCCAATGACCTCATCGGGAATCGAACCCACGGGGGTACTAAGATTATTTGGAACGAGCAGAGAGGAAGTAACTGGGGGAGGGATAAACTTCATAATGCGAAGCTTCACAATTTTTACTCTTCACCAAATATTAGTTACCAAATTATGGTGCATGAGGTAAGCAGCACATATACGAGTAGGACGAAGAAGAGAAATGCATACATAATTTCAGTTACTAAACGTGAAAAGAACGAGACCATCAGGAAAATTAGAGGTTGCTGGCAGGATAATATTAAAACGGATTTTAAAGAAAGGTTCTGATGCTTGCTACCATTCAGTCCACAACCTTTCGTCTTCTCGCCTGCTGTCCAAAAACATAAAAATTAGAATATACAAAACTATAATTTTGCGTGTGGTTTTGTATGGGTATGAAACTTGGTCTCTGACATTAATGGAGTAACACAGACTGAAGGTGTTTGGGATTAGGGTGTTGAGGAGAATATTTGGAACGAAGAGAGATGAAGTGACAGGAGATTGGAGAAAACTGCATAATGAGGAGCTTCATAACTTGTACTCTTCTCAAAGTATAATTAGAATAATCAAGTGAAGGAGGATGAGGTGGGCAGGGCATGTAGCATGAATGGGGGGAAGAGGAATGCATATAGGATATTGGTGGGAAAGCCATAAGGAAAGAGACAACTGGGAAGACCAAGGCGTAGGTGGGTGGACAATATTAAAACGGATCTTATAGAGATAGGATGGGATGGGATGGGATGGGTTGGGTTGGATTGGCCTGGCTCAGGATAGGGACCAGTGGAGGGCTATTGTGAACACGGTAATGAACCTTCCGGTTCCAATCCAACTCAATTTTTTTTTTTCCCAGTATCTGACGAATGAAAAAGATCTATCCGCAGTTGATCTATTACGTCGAAACCCACAATGATGATCCCAAATAATTCCATCTATATATGGACTTAACCTTGAGAAATGGATATTGGATAAAATTTTGTATGAAGTTGATAGCAGTGATATCGAACGATAAATACTGCAGTCAGTTTTATCACCCTTCTTGTCAACTGGTACAATAATAGACTTCTTTTCCATCGATCAGGCAAGTTTCTTTATTCCAAATACAATTAATTATGGATCCCAGAGCGTAATATTTCACTTCCTGCCTGAATCAGTTCTGCCGGAATTTGATAACTACCTGGCGATTTATAACTTTTCAAATTTGCAATGGCAATTTCAACCTCAAAAGGACTAGGATCTTGTACTAACGGCTCAGCTGTATGCATTTCCATCTTCCTGACTACACTGACCCTATGTACATTCAATTACTGATAGATCTGCAAGCAGATCATCATTCTAATAATTCACTAAGTTACTTCTAGGTTAGTAACCCTTCTTAAATTCATGTATTCCTCTATAAAAGGTCTCTTAAATTTCTTGATCTTCCTCTTCGTTGCAAGCTCATCAATTTTGTCTTTCAGAGATTCCCTCTTTTTATTCCCGAAATGCCCGCTGGCTCCGTGTCTTATATTGTTCAGATTATCCCCATTTATTTCGCCTGGATCCTGTAACCACTGCAATTTGGTTCGTTTTTTTTTTTGGTCTAGTAATTTTGAGCATCCTTCATCAAACCATGGCTTATGCTTCTTCAGTTCATAATAACCTAGACTCTCCTTGGCAGAAATTTTGATATTCTCTCTAATAGTTTCCCAAGCTTTATTAACATCCATCTCAGTGTCCAAGTTTTCCAAAGCTCCGAACCTATTTGAGATTTCAACACGATACTGCTGTTTATCCTCTACCTCGCCTAATTTCTTGAGACTTAACCTCTCCATTTAAACTCTGTGCGTTGTCTTTTTTAACCACTGCCAGTCGCTCCCACACTTTTGCCACCACCAGGTAGTGGTCAGTATCACAATCTGCTGCCCTGAATGGACATCGAGTATATTTTGATGTCGTCTCCAATCAAAATATGGCCATGACGCGTCCTTAGTTTGTGGATGGAGGAGATAGCCTGCAGATATTGAGGGCTGCTGCGAATACAGGTATACTAAAGAAGCAGTCGCGGACAGCCGACAATGGGTGGTCCTACAGCTTGGAGGTTTGGCATGAGGCAAACTACTCCTCACCGTTAAAAATAAGCTCGTTAAGAAATGTCACAAATGAACTCGGGCCTGGATGGAATTTTTGGATAAACGACCTAAGCTTATTGGATCTGTTTACACAGTGTAAGGATTTTTTTTGACTGATATAATACTGACTGCGAAGCAATGATAGTGTGATTAATTGCTATCCCTTAAGGCTGAGGAAGGGAATAATTAGGTCATCAACTTAATTACGAGAATTATTTGGTTTGTGATGTGACAGGTCCACAGTGCACACAACGAACGAGATAATACAGCTCATCTGTTTAAATGCTTATGATGAGGCAGAACTGAAATTAACAGGGCCTTTCTTACGTAACTCACACAAATATTTACAATGGCCGCTCTGTGAATTCCATATCATTGAACCGGAAGTTTAATTAATTTTAAGGTCCGTACTACTACATTTTTGGAAATATCTTGCTAGTACTAACCTGAAAAAAAGAATCTGGTGTGAAAGTATCCAAGGGCCTGGTTGGGCTAAGATATGTTTCGAGTTTTACACAATATTAGCAAGGAAACAAATTGATTCAATAATGTCAGAAAAATAATAAGGTAACATGGCCGCGCCATAGCTCAAGCTGTTAGTCGCTGGCTTCCCACCGCGGCGGCCCGCGTTCGAGCCCGGGTCTGGTCAAGTGGGATTTGTGGTGGACAAAGTGGCGCTGGGGCAGGTTTTCTCCGAGCACTTCGGTTTCCCCCGCCAATCTTCATTCTACCAATTGCTCCACAGTCACCCTCACCTCTCATCTGGGGCTGGTACAATAGGCCAGAAGTGGCCGCAGTACAAGGGACTTAGTCCCACCCCACTAGCAAAAAAAAAAAAAGACAACGCTGGCAAGCCTTCTGTTACTGCGGTGTCATGTAGCTCAAATTAACATTACACCCCTTAGCACGCGCCTCATCAGCACACTGACGCAGCTTTTAATTTTTAGATCGTCAAGGTTTTCCGTCTATAATACAAGAAGTCAATTTTTTTACAATATATTTAATACACTACAAGTGTTTGTTAAATATTTTAAAATGTCATTAACTACATACATTCATTCCTTGTTGCTACATGTTTGGGCCACATATAGATGGTGCACTGTACACTTTGTCTTCTGTGCCCTCAGGCACATCGTTGTTTTTGTTGTTGCTTTCTTTCGTAGGATATTTCCATCGTATCTTCTTGGCGACTATTTCAGTCTTTTCTTAAGTCGTATAATTTTGTTGTGTTCCCTTGCACTTTTAATACCCTTCAAAAGGATGAGTTTGCATGCTCTTCTAGCGACTTGTTCACAAATAATAAACTCGACGGAATACAGTACTGCTTGAGAAGCTGACAGTTATTCAGCTTGACAAGAATTTTCCCGTCTTTTACGGAACTCGAAGGTTGAGTGCCGCATTCACAACAGCCCATCACAGGACCCTATATCCCAAGCAAGATAAATCCCTCGTATTCTGTTCATTTAAGATCCATTTTAGTATTATCCTGTCGTCACTGTCTAGTTCCTTGAAGTGGTCTCATCTGGCCCTGAAGTTTTCCAACTAGTATTCTATATATATTTCTCGGCTTTCAATAATTTTTACGTGTCTCATCCATTTCACACTCTTGTAACGGCGACGACCTAAGCTTAACGACTGAAAAAAACTTAGCGTGTGCTCTAGTGATTTGTGAAGTGTGGAGATTAGCGATTGTGCTATAATTAATTGTAGTCACGAGTTGTGTGTTAAAGTGGTCAATAAATCCAATCTCCGATCCAAACCCCGTCGGTAGTCATTCATACACGTGACAACATATGGGATTGTTCCTTCGTTCCTCAATGCCGCGTTTTCAGTTCCAGATAATAAATGGGCGAGTGAAACGTGTTGATTAGAAACCTACGCACGGGAAAGACAAGAAATCTCTTTGTTTCCACATGAGCTGGAGCAAAGTGGTCTTGTATTACACGGTTTGTTTTTTTTAAATAGAAGCTGTAGCTCAATTCATCTGGTTTATGGAGCGTACTGCACCGTGCATCTGATATGATAATAAGCGTATCGGTCTGGGAAGGATTTGTGTCGTATTTTGGCTCGTTCCGGCCATAGATACCTCATTGTCTCATCGACAATCGTTTTTAGTTTCTTGTACTCAGTTAATCAGTGCTTCGTGATTAAATTAGGACGTGTGTCCGCGCATTGTGTCGGCATGACAACTTTAACTCCTTCTGTCGTCCTAAAAATGTTCATGATCGTCAACTGGATCGCAAGGTTCCCGCTCCTCATACACGAGCCTTCATTATGGCTGGCAACTAACTCACTTCAGGCAAATACTGATGCATAGAGCGGCCTGTCCGAGTGACACTCACGAGGACTGCAACACATTTCGCAGTTACACCTTCCGAACTACGTGTCTATCGGGTCACGCGCCCCACGTTACTTTCTTCTCTTTATCAGCTGACATTACAAAACGAAAGTTGCTTTCAGCTTTTCACGCCACTCATGTGGCTTGAAACATTCTTCTTGTCCGTTGTTCACAAATACCAAACACTTTTCTTTCTTTTCTGCGGAAGTGAACAATGAACATGTATGCACACATATATTAGGGTGTTTGTGTGTGTTATGAGTGCGTGTGTTTGTGAATGGAAACTTATGATTGCACAACACTGGAACAAAGCAACCACAGCAATGGCTCCGTAATGGAAACTACTCCTTTTGTGAGTTGCAAGAGCATCCTTGTAATATCTGTAGCATGCCCTTCCTCTTCTCCAAGTATAATTAGAATGATCAAGTCAATGAGGATGAGGTGGGCAGGTCATGTAGCATGAAGGGGGGAGACGAGGAATGCGTATAGGATATTGGTGGGAAAGCCAGAAGGAAAGAGACCACAGACCAAGGCGTAGGTGGGTGGACAATATTAGAATGGATCTTAGATAGGATGGGATGGTATGGATTGGATACATCTGACTCAGGATAGGGACCAGTGGAGGGCTCTTGTGAACACGGTAATGAACCTTCGGGTTCCATAAAATGCTGGGAAATTCTTGAGTAGCTGCAGAATTGGCGGCTCCTCCAGAAGGGCTCAGCTCCATGATTAAGTAAGTAAGTAAGCCTATAGGTCTTCGAAGCAGTGCTTTTACTTCAGTTTTCCATAGCTCAAGCGGTCAGTCGCTAGCTTCCCGCCGCGGCGGCACGGGTTCGATCCCAGGTCTGGTCAAGTGGGATTTGTGGTGGACAAAGTAGCGCTAGGGTGGGTTTTCTCCGAGTACTTCGGTTTCCCCTGCCAATTTTCATTCCACCAACTTCATCATCATAATAATCACCCAGGGTAGGCTACAACAGGCCAATCAGTAGGGTCAAGAATTTTCTCTTTTCCAAATCGTCCAGACCGGCTCTGAGGTCCAACCAACCTCCTATCCAATGTAACTGGGGGCTCTTTCCGAGTGGGTGAAGATGACCACTCACCTCCAGCTAGTGCTGAGGTCAAGAAAATGTGGATCTATACATCAACTTCCCCATACGCCTTCGTGGCGCAGTGCTTAAATTCGCTGAACACAGAGACGACTTCATCTTTACCTTATATATGTCTAGATATTCCAAATACCGTCTATCCTTCAAAGTTACCGAGCTAAAATATTGCATGCAGTTCCCATTTGGACATGTACATGTATGCTGCATGCCTCGCCTATCTCATTCTCTTTTATTTTAACCAGTATTTTTTTTCTTCACACTGAACTCTATAAATGGCGAATACAAAGTGAATGTAAACAGAGCAGGAGATTGAGAAGCCGATCTTCTGGGGCAGCTGACATCAGCGGTCCATCTCGAGTCCCATCAAATCATAAATCGTACGGGTGGAAAGTACAGTAACTAAACCGAAATACAAGTGTAAGTGATACAATAATTACGAAATGATACAGTAATCTAAAAGTGCAAGTGAATCCAGAAAGCAAACTTCCCATCTTCTTACTCTAAAATGTTTCCAATTAAAATCTAAATTAACTTATTCTGCATGATGAGCAAGACATCTTCTGTTATATCGAAAATAATGTCTAAGGGTGCATGTAGTTGAACAAGGTCAGCACATCTGACAGAGAGTACCACTATGTCACGTGACCGACTTGTTCGTACACAATGAACTGCGAACTTTATCAGTTGATATCGCACACGCCTGCCTATAACAGATGCAATCATAGCTGGTTGTACTCTCTCGTCCTGGACAGTTCTGTATACAACTGGTTCGTGCTACATCGCAAATGTTTCCTGCAGTCAATGTAGACATAACATTAACGACATTACCCCTATATCACACACTCGCTTACTCACTCACTCATGGAGCTGACTCCTTGAGAAGCCGCCAATTGCGCAGCTACTCAAGAACTTCCCAGCATTTTATGAAACCCTAAGCTTCATTACCACTTTCACAAGAGCCCTCCACTAGTCTCTATCCTGAGCCAGATCAAGCTAATCCATTCCATACCATCCCATCCTATCTAAAATCCATTTTAATACTGTCCATCCACCTACGTCTTGGTCTTCGTAGCGGCCTCTTTCCTTCTGGCTTACTCACCAATATCCTATATGTATTCCTCTTCACCCCATTCGTGCTACATGCCCAGCCCAGCTCATCCTCCTTGACTTGTTCAGTCTAATTATACTTGGAGAAGAGTACAAGTTATGAATCTCCTCATTATGTAGTTTTCTCCAACCGCTTCCTATCCTGAGCCAGATCAGTGCAATCCATACCATCCCATCCTATATATATATCTCTCTCTAGGATCCATATGGTCTTCCTAGTGGTCTCTTTCCTTCTGGCTTTCCCACCAATATCCTATATGAATTCATCTTCTACCCATTCGTGCTATATGCCATGCCCATCTCATCTTCCTTCACTTGGTCATTCTAATTATACTTGGGGAGGAGTAGAAGTTATGAGTCTCCTCATTATGCAGTTTTCTCCAACCTCCCGTCACTTAATCTCTCTTCGGTCCAAACATTCTCCTCAACACACTGTTCTCAAGCATCCTCAGTCTATGTTCCTTTCGTAATGCCAGAGACTAAGTTTTACACCCATAAAGAACCACATGCAAAATTATAGTTATATATATTCTGTTTTTAGACAGCAGCGCGAAGACAAACGGTTCTCGCCAATGAATGACCGTATCATTTCTTCCTCATTACAATATTCACACGGAAACTGCTTACTGGTAACAAGTTATAAATAGCCAATAATGAACTACATGTGATTTCTAAAATACCAAGTACATACATTTACAACGCACTCATCATATTCATTCGTTTTCATTCATCAATGGCTCTACAGCCCTTTGTTGGGCCTGGCCTCTTCTTCAGTTTCGTAATCTTTCTTACACAGTCGGTAGAACTCCTTGGACAGGGGATCAGCCCGTCCCAAGGCCGCTACCTACACACAGGACAACACAAGCACAGAAAAAACGTACACAGACATCCATGCCTTGAGTGAGATTCGGACCCACGATCCCAGCGTTCGAGTGAACGAAGACAGTTCATGTCCTAGACCGCGCGGCCACTGTGATTGGCACTCATATCCTCTCTCTCTCTCTCTCTCTCTCTCTACACACATATACGATATATATCCTCTCGCTCCCACTTTGGAGCATAGGGCTGATTTCTCGCTATAAATTTAGGACAGTTCTGTATACAACTGGTTCGTGCTACATCGCAAATGTTTCCTACAGTCAATGTTGACATAAAGACAGTACATGCCTTAAACCGCTCGGCTACCGTGACCGGCACACAACATATTAGCAACATATTATCAGGAGGATAAGATGGGCAGGGCACGTAGCACACACGAGGACGTACGTGTATAACAATTTTACTTAGAACACTTGCAGAAAAGAGACTACTTGGAAGATCTAGGCATCGATAAGAGGGTAATAGTAAACAGGGCATGACAATGTGGACTGGATTCATCTGGCTTAGGGTGGGACTGGTGACGCGCACTTGTGTACACGCGATTTAGATTTTGGTTTTCATGTAACTGGGGGGGGGGGTTCTTTACAAGGTCAGAGACTGTTAGCTTCTCAAGGATTCTGCTCTATAGGTTTAGTTTTGTACGCGTTTTCCTTGGAACTGCGCAATAAGCTAGATGGGATCCGATGAAATCGTTAGTGGGAAGTGAGCTGAGCCAAGGTCGGGAAGCCTAGCAGTCCAAAAACAGGGGAAATGAGCCCGGTGGGCCCCTGTGAACGCGGGTCTTTCAGTGTACCCCGATGTCGCGGTCGTGTTCGGAACTAACGATCTGTAATATAAACGCTGGCCAAAATATGGCTGCCGAAATCCAATGTAAATGGTGAAGATTATTTTGATCATCTGCCAGACAATGTCAACAGTGCTCACGCACGTGGAATCAAAGTTATTTTCATGTGCCAGTTCACGTTTCATACAGACGCAATTCTAATTCGAAATACCATGTTACCGTAGCTTGTTACATGTTTATTTTTGTATTTTTATGTACAAGCCCGTATTATCGCTTACTTTAAACAAGTGTTTTAATTATAAGTACCGGTACAATTCCTAGGTCATAACTGCTTAGACTCACTATAAGTTAATAAATATGTTTTTGCATGAATAGCTGTTGCTATAAAATAGACGAATCAAGAGACGTTCACTGCTGGGCAACGGCTGGGTAACTACATTTCTCACGGCAACGAATACTCGAACAACAATATGAGGATCGTTATAAAACGGTGTTTTCTGTTGGTTCCGACCCGAGGCTATATAACGAGAATCCGAACCCAGCAGAATGAAATGGGAATCTCTTGCGATGGAAGTCGAAGATAATTTAGAAGAAATTGCAAGAAAAGAATTAGGCTGTGCAAGGAAAACTTCATGTGTGCTGTAGTTACAGTCAAACTGTTATAAATCCGTTGCAGGGGAACGGCTCTTGAAGATAGCGGGTGCTGCTGTGATTTGTCAAGTGCGAGAATCAGTCAAACGGTTATAATTAGTATCAGTTACGGTTTGTAAGAGTCCAGTGTTAGTCACTAACAAACGTGACAATATATACTTCTAGATGTAGTTGTGCCGGTCACGGTAGTCGAGCGGTCTAAGGCATGTACTGTCTTCGCTCGCTTGGAAACCGGGATTGTGGGTTCGAATCCCACTCAGGGCATGGATGTTTAGTTTGTGTGTGTGAGCGTTTTTCTGTGTTTGTGTACAGGTAGAGGCCTTGCGACGAGCTGATCACCCGCCCAAGGAGTCCTACCGAATGTGTAAGATCTGGAAAAACCGAAGAAGTTCATGGAGGTAAGCCTAGGCCCACTGGGGCTGTAGTGCCAAGGAAGAAAAAAAGATGTACGTGTAATACGTTTGTACAAGTATTATGTAATCTACGTCCTAATTCCCAAAAGTCTCAGGACTATTCTTTGAACTGGAACTTCAGTCTAAGCCAGGGCCAAAAGAGTGGATGCTTTGCCAAGAATTACCAAATACAAATAGTACCAGCAACAGAATTGATTCCGGGCTATGGGCAATACACACGTCAAACATTAATACTGCCTCGTCAATATCAACACTGGCCTGCGTTCTAACACAGACTGCTACCTACTCGTATGTATACGTGTACTTAACAACTGACGGACTCCGAGAATAACTTATCGACAATTACGGTTGCATTTCAACCACGCGAACAGAATATACAAGACACGCTTATATGCTGACATTGTGGTCAACACATGATGCCAATCTCTTGGTTTTAGAATAACAGTATGTCACAGATATGTAACATATTTCGCAGGCAAGCGATTGGGAAGGGGCATCGTCAGCGCCTTAGTCAGCAGCGGGACAAGTTGAAAGTAGAGCACAGACGAGGCAGAGACTGGCTGTGTTGCACTCGGCTTCTCCGTCCTCATTCTGCAGACTGTTTTCTGTTTTGCTTAAATAAGCACACACTTCGTTAAATACTGTATTCTAACACCGGGCATTATGTTTCATGCGGATCTTGCACTAAGTGTATATAATGAACCAATAACGGGGACGTCCTGTCTATCCACATGTGTGATCTCTGAAATTACGCGAAGAATTTCGATTACTTTGGAACTGGGGGGATCACACTGTAAAGGTTACGAATTCAGATTTGGAATGTATCGGTTAATGATATGTAAAATGCATTTTATTAAGCGAAATTAAACTTTCTCAACTGTCTAGCTATAAAAACGATCCATTGTACAAAAATTACCGTATGAAGTGTATCACTGATTTCATTAGGACATCGATATTTTAAGCATTTTTCGGTGTGGTGAATATTCAGTCAAATACGATGGACTGTAAGTCCTCACCCCGTGCAATATGACTAGATTCGCAACAACAGATTTGTATCTGCAACAATTAAACACCAAAGCCAAAGGAGTAAAGTAAAAGGTAACGTTGTGTTTGTGCTTAATTAATTAAGCACCACGCCATGAAGATGTATTAGGGAGTGGAGGTATGGCTCCACCATTCTTGACCTCGTCATTAGATGGAGGTGAGTGGTTAGCTTCATCCACCAGCCGCTTTATCCCCTGGGAAAGAGACCCAGGTACCCATTGAATAGTGGGCCCTAAAGCCGTTCTGGACGTTGTGAAGTAGAGAAAACAATCTCTTGCTCCTGCCTGGAATCGAAACCCGGCTGTCGAGCGTGTAGCCCATCGCTATACTGACTGAACTATCCCGGTTCGTAAGCCAAAGCAATACTCAGAATAATGGGGTATAACAGGGTCCATTTCGCCAAAATAATTTATATTTTAAAATAATATGCGAAATCATCATCGAAGTATAGGCCTATCTAATTTATTTCGGATTTAATACGTCTCCCTGAAGACGGTCATCTTATGACCGAAACATATAGGAGAAGCAATAGTACTTGATCAGTAAACATGAAACAAATCAGACGTATTTTGATGGTGCTTTAGCTTATTATTTTAAGAGAAGGAATTCATAAAGTCCACTGTGGCACACGTTTCTGGGGTTGCTTTTCCGGTTTCATGTTATAAGTACGGAATACTCTCACCTGTACCATAAACTGTTCTACATGTTTGGTAGGTTTTTAAGGCATATTCTGAACAAAACTGAGCACTGCCTATTTATAATTATACAAACATGGAATATTTCATTACACTTCTTCGTCTGGCATTTGCTGTCTACGAGATTTCAACTTAGCAGCATAACAAACAAACGGAGGTTCGTATGAACCATCACATGAACTCTTCAGAGTGCCAGACACTAAATGTGACAGTGTAGAGCAATAGATCTAAATAAAAAATAATTTTATAGAGACATGAAATTTACGCCTCAGAAGAATCTGCTCTAAAAATAGGTGCGTTTGAAAAGAACCCAGAAAAATACCTCCTACGTTCTTGACCGTCCGTGAGTCCGCAGGAAAAGTGCTTACAAACTTCGGAACGGATTTCAACGAAACTCGGTACGAAGAGATAAATTTTAATTCACGATTCTGAGTCATATGATTAATTTAAGGACCACTTTACATAACGCAAATCTAATGTAATTTCAAGTATTTCTCATTCTTTCAACAGACCATAATGAAACTTGATATACAAGTACTATTATTTTAGTATTATACTAGTATTATCCAACCGCAAATTTGATTCACTTCTTTAATTTGCAGACCTCTTTATTTAAGGACCTAATTTAAATTCACGTATAGGCTCTTTAGTCCTTCGACAGATACGCCTGTTGATGAAAGTAGACAGGTCATACCTAAGTTCTATTACATGTATTCGTCCATATATTTCTTTATCTTTTAATTCATATTCAAGTCCCCGCCTATTCATGAAAGTAGGACTGGTCCAACCGAAGTTCTATTACATGTATTCGCCCATGTATTTCGTTTCTTTAATTCACATTCAATTCCCCTTTACTGCAAGGTCAAAACATATTTTTGCGTGCATCTCGTTATGCGTTCATCTGAGTGAAAAATCTTAAATGGAAGTTAAGTAGCTATCCATACAATACATAGCCCATATTCCCTTGTAGAATATCTGAATACAGCTCACTGATTTCGAACAAATCATTACTAACCGGCCCTACAATAACAATGTATTTCTATACCTTTGGATCATGAGATCTGCTGATATCCGCTCGATCTGTAACGCACTCTACAGGCGTCTATACAGACAGCAGACGTCACATGTAAAGAAAACACACATCGTTAATGCCACCCCGGTGTTACATTTGTTTCTTATTGTTCATTCGTCGCTTATATTGTGCTCAGGCGCTTCCGTGACGCAAAGACTCAATTGGGGGAGGGGGGATTATGAAGTTTCTATCTTATGAACTGTTTTTGCTCTACGATATAAACACCGCATGCCATTAATTTATATAAACGCGAACATACCAAACATAACTGCAGTAATGAACATTTTAAAACACTATATTCTGACCCGAAAGAAACACAGTAGAGCATGTTACCTACGCGTACAGACACACGGGAAGTGCGTCACACTCAACACTCGACACTGCTGTGACCTTACAGGGTCTAATCAGAGGGCGATTAATAAGCAACGAGGTGGATGTAGAAGGAAGAGGTCATGATCTAGTTGAAGTTACGCCTAATGCTCCCGCCTAGAGACGCTGTGGAATGTCATAAAGACAGCTTTGTCTCCGGCCAGAGTTCTCAATCCTCAATGCCCCCTCCCCCCCTCACATGAAGCAGGAGTACTACGCAATCCACCGCAACGTCCGTGTTACGGAACAGAATGAAGGTCTAGCTCATTAATGTCCTGCAAGACATCCTGCTGGTGATCTCATGATATCCGCTGGATTAAACATAATTCCCACATGTTACCAACCCTACATACGTGGTGTATTAACAAAGTAGTGAGAATAATTTTGTACAAAATCATTTATTCAATTATTCGTCTGTATTGTCCCCTTCAAAATATCATCTATCTGATGCAACACACTTGACCCAGCGAATTTTCCACGCCTCATAGCAGGATTCGAAGTCAGCTTTTTTTAGGGTCTTCTGAACGCTGTCAGGTGTTTGAAAATGTTAGCCCTTGACTCTTTAAGTTTAGCTTTGGGAACAAGTAACTGTCACAAGGTGACAAATCTGGATAACATGGAGCCTGCAGAGGCACGGGAATGCACGAACTGACAATGTTGCGTGTGCAGGCGCGTTGTCGTGATGAAGCTCGAAGGATCCAATCATCTGCTGTTTCCATTCGAACTCGCATCGTTCTATTTCTCAGACGATCCGCGACTTCAAGATAATATCCGTGATTCACTGTGACACCAGGTGCTACAAATTTCTTAAGAATTACCCCCAGAGAATCGAAAAAATTATGACCATTTTCTTGATTTTTTTATTTGCTCATGCGACCTTTATTCTATCTTGAGACTCTTGCGTGTGCCATTCCTCACTCTGTTTCTCTGTTTCAGGATCGTGTTCGTAAAACCAACTTTCGTCTCCTGTTATGACTCGAGTAAGAAAATCTGGTTCAGCTTGGAGTCGTTCAAGCATTTCTGCTGACACTCCGTTTCGACCCGCTTTTTGATCATCATTAAAATATTTCTGCATACACTTTTATTATGTTCAAATCTTGTGTAACAATTTGGTGGACCGTACATTAATATTATGTTTATCGGCGCACATCCAAACGAACTCGCAGCCTCACTACTAACCCATGAAGATGAAGTTAGGAGATTAAAAAGATTCAAGCCGTCAGACCTATCTGATAGATTTAGCTAGTTTTAAGTGTATACATGCCACAAATCTTAAGGCATCTACTGGGATAGCCTTATTAACACTGTTAATGACATAGTTACCTCAGTCACCAAAAGTGCTCATTGTCCTTAATTGGACAGATTGTATGAATCTATCTCAAAAAAAAAAAAATGTTCATCGGCGATCATCCGAATTGTCAAACGTCAATCTTGACAAATGAAAGCCCTCACACGGTCGACGTTCATGCTTGTTCCTACAGAGGCGGAGTGTCCATTTCGCGGTTTATCTTCCGCCGTTTCTAGCCCATTTAAAAAGTCTTTGTACCACCTACATACTTGAGCACATGATAGGGACTCATTACCAAACGCTTTCTGAATCTTTTTGTAGGTTTCGGTAGCGCCTTCCCCCAGCCTGACACAAAACTTGACTGCATAACATAGCTCGAGATTATCCTTCTCCATCTTTGTGACGTTGTAACAAATCAGACATCTACAAAAACCACAACAGAAGCAAATATATTCATGCTAGCAAGTTCAAACTTGGACTAAAGGTAGGGGAGGGATGTAGCTATCATCTTGTAACAGTCTCGGCGCTGCAGTGTTCCAACTTCTCGCTCTACGAAATTAATCGCATTATTTGGTTAACAGGTACTTCGTTTTGCATCTGCAACAACCATTCATAGAGGGCTAAAAAGAGAGAAGAGCTTGGGCGTAAAGAGAAATTTAAACAACGGAAAATATTTTCCAAATAAATTCTTTGTGATTCTGCATCTCATCATTGCCCTGATGTTCTTTTGCTGTAGATACAAATTACATTATTTGTTATGTCCTCTGATTAATACCGTAATGAACTCCTGTAGTATAATGCTGCTGAAGCTACTAAGGGACTTCTTAGGCCTTGTGGGCAGATACAGACGTTTCGGAGAATTATGCTGCCACCATTTTAAGGTCAAGTTTGTGTATTAATAAATAGGTTTGGTGATGCAATAAATGTACAAAGCAGGTGGTCACGATCCCCATAGAAAGGACACAAATAAAGGGAACCCCGTCCTGGCCAATGGGAAGTAATGTACAAAAATGTCTTTATGAGTACACTGGTTATAGTCAGAGAGAGGGTGGGCTCTTTTAGGGATCCAATGTTGCTCGTTAAGAGGAAAGCGGAACTGCTTGAAGAATAAATAAAACGATGGTTTTCTGGGACCCAGCTGAAACAATCCTGACTTGTTCCGCCGAAGGCTCGGGTAGAGGAATGCCATGAGAGAGGAAGTAACTGTACTCCTCGGAGAGGAACGTCTTCATTTCCTTCAAGGAGTGGATGACAGGCTTCCACGATCTCAGGGAGAGCCCGTCCTCGTTCTTCATGACGGGGCGGAGCTCGATTCACCCCAACTAAGGGCTAGGCGCTAAAATATTACATGGATAAACTTCCATATCCAATATAGCACAGCGTATTAAAATTCCATTGTGTTCCATTACATATACGGCATACGGAACAGGTTCGAAATGAAACAACGCAAGATGGGAGTCTGCTTAACATCGTGTAACAGGGGGTACAGAACTTGCCTTATCGCTTTACCGGCCTGGAACGTAACCATGGCAACCAAACACAGCAAACAAGAAGCAGCTGTACAGACTGTCATCTCGGTTCCTGCTGGAGCACCGCCGACACCAACATTCAATTACAGCGCGGCATGGTTGACGCATGCAAATGACCAGCCAGTGGCAAATGTCAACAAGTATATCACAGTAATCAGGGGGGAGGCGGCGTGAAGTAACTTCCTGGCATTAGAGAACCAAAGGGTATATATCACCGGTATAGAGCAGACTACAGAATCCTAAACTTAATCTGTGCCATCACTTCATGTCTTCCGAACTGCGCGTGTTAATGGTTTCAAACCCTGATTCGTAACTGCCACCCTGAACAGCATTACCCACGAAGATTATCCTGAATACTGATAATGATATTTCCTGTGTTTCTATCCGCCACAATAATAACATGAGGAGGAAACCATGGAAACGGAGAAGAATGCAGATGTTAAGAAGAAAGAAGAAAAAGGATACAAAGATGTAAAAGGAGGAAGTCAGCAATGACATCCTGCTTGTATCATGTTTCACGAAAATTGATCCATTATACCGCAATCCGTGGTTAAATCTGGGGACAGCTGGATAGATACAGCTCCTTAACACCAAAGAAATAAAGAAAGAAAGAAAGAAAGAAAGAAAAGAAAGAAAGAAAAGAAAGAAAGAGTTCATTGGGAACCACACAAACAAGAAGTTCTGAGAAAAATTAATCCCCTGCTTCCTTTTATACGACATGGAACGCCTCCCACAATTCTTCTTCGTCGCGGGAATGTCTTTACCGAGTTGTTGCCTAGCAACGATAGAGGGGATATACAGACCCACAGACATTCTTTTGATTAGACACGAACCGCATAGAAAATGAAACGTCCAACAGTGTTTCTACTGTTGCTTCTATTAGAAGCAGCGGGAACGTGTTTGCTAACTGTTGCTTAGCAACGATAGGAGGGACAAACTGACAGACTAATGGGAGGGATTTTGTAGAAACTGCATGGCAGCGAACAGACTTTGGATTATCCGCTGGGAACTGAAAGGTGTAGGGGGTCTTGGCCCGTTTCCAATTACTTTCCTGTTACTCGTCCAGACTAAACGAATAAAATCATGAAAAAACGTCAATCTGGATTGGCGGTGTCCTGGACGAGATTCCATACTGGTAATTTTTCGCTTAGTGGGGGGTGGAGTCCAACTGGGTCCACTCGGCACGGCGGCCACTGATTGGCCTATTGTAACCTGCCCCGGGTGATTATGATGTTGAAGAATTTGGTGGAATTTGGCAGGGGAAACCGAAGTACTCGGATAAAATCCGCCCCAGCGCTACTTTGTCCACCACAAATTCCACTTGACCAGACCCGGGCCGCCGCGATGGGAAACCAGGGACTAAACCGCTTGATCTATGGCGCGGCCTGGACCACTGTTACTAAATTGACTACAACTACTACTTACTACCAGTGTTACTGGATAAGAGTTGAGGGTATGATGGCATGTTCGCTTATTCCTGTTGCTGTAAATTAAGGGATTTATTTGTAAGGGACAAAGAAAAGATATGAGATATGGCGCGGCCTCACTTCGATCCGGGTACCTTCCGGATTCAAGTCAGGCAGGCTGTCTTGATTTCCCAGTTCTTTCAAAACACACAGTATTCAGTTACGCAACTGATGCAACACCTGACAAGAGCTTTTAGCGACAACTGCTACCATTTATTTAGATAACAAATTGAGTCTTAGTGTCTTCAATAAGCCTGTACGGACTATTCGCGTCATTTTGTGGTTGGAAGTTGATCTACGCACATCGGGACTTCGATTTATTCATTGTAAATTAAAGACGCAATAGCAATAACTGAACACTACATGCATACAGCATGCAACTCTTCCTAAAGGCGATTTATGAAAAGCAACACTATAATTAAAAGCGCATTTTTTATTTATATCTGACAGATGTGAGGGGAAAGTGAATTCTGTACTTGGGCAAACAAGGCGTGAGAACAGGATACGCTCCTTGAGAAGAAAAGTGGAGTGCTGTGAGAAATCCTGAATGAATCCTTCACGGGTCTGTTCGTGTCAACAAACTAACCAATCACATAATCTCTCTCTGGTGGTCTTAATTGCGTTTCTCTGCTTACAAATGTTATGTTTGTGGTGTAGGCGTGCCGCACCGCCACATTGATAATTATATAAGTAACATACAGCATTTCAGAGTGTATAAATCTTAATCCCACACGTCAGATTAACTAATGGTCATAAACTGCATGCAAAAGATATATACATATTGCTTTTCAGCACTCCTCCCGATGTAAAAAGTCTGTTACACCCTGTTCCTTCGCCCCTTGTTGAAGCAGGACGACAGTTCAGCACGTTGTAAATTATGTTCAGTGGTTGATTAATCCTCCGGTCTGAGGTTGCGTGCGTCAAGACGTCAGGGAGTTCCCCTAAGTTCCCATAATCAGCTCCTAGACCAGCTTGGAAATATTACAATATGAGTTGCACAATTTATTACGTTCAATCTACAGCCCACTGTAACACATTCTTTGCACAAAGTGTATGAAATGAAAGCACGATGAGGTCATGTTGGTTTGTCCGTATGCCTGATCTCCGAAATTTATGCATTTCAATGAGGTCCGGCAGGCCTGCTGCGAATCTTCATAGAGCCTTGTCTTTGTCGAACATAAAACTTATTTCATATGAAGTTCAGCACAACTTACCGATTTTCTTATAAATGATTCGGTGTAAAAAGGAAATGTGCAGACCAAAAATCACAGACCTCACAAAATCTGTAGCCTTTGTTCGCACCATTCTTCAACATGGCAAATATTTAACAAAATACTTACTTACTTATGGAGCTGAGCCCTTCTGGAGGAGCCGCCAATTGTGCAGCTACTCAAGAATTACCCAGCATTTTATGGAACTCGAAGTTTCATTGCTGTGTTTGCAATAGCCCTCCACTGGTCCCTATCCTGAGCCAGATCAATCCGATCAATACCATCCCATCCTGTCTCTCTAAGATCCATTCTAATATTGTCCACCTACCTACACCTTGGTCTTCCCAGTGGTCTCTTTCCTGCTGGCTTCCCCACCAATATCCTATGTGCATTCCTCGTCTCCCCCATTCGTGTTAAATTCCCTAGCCACCTCATCCTCATTCTAATTATACTGGGAGAAGAGTACAAATTATGAAGCTCCTCATTATGCAGTTTTATTTAACGAAATACGAGGGGATATCTTGCGTGGATCTGGTTCTCACAAAAGGTAACGGAACTAGAGTTCATTTTTTTCTGTTGGTGAAGATAATACGTATTTATGTATGTTACTAGTAAGGGATTTTGATCATTTAGGTAAATTTAATTGAATCGACAGTGAAACATAATTCAGTTCACAAAACACATGAACATAAACATAAAAAAAAGTAAAGTAAGAAAAGTAAAGCTATCCCTGTACCAGGTCGTGAAGGCCCGTAGGGTTGTGAGACGTTGAGGGTCCCACATTATCTAGACAATCGGCTCAAAGATGGCGGTAAGGTTGTCAGCCTTACGCGCCGGCCGCGCTTTACTTCCCAGGAAAATTATTTAATTAATTCCTGGTACTCATTTCTGTTAAGAGGCTGAGTGAACGCCAGGGTCATAGTGCGTCTGGAAGGATTAGGTCAACTGAAAAAATCCAATGACCTCATCGAGATCTGAACCCGCGACCTTCCGGCTTGTAGCATAGCCCCTCAACCAACAACAGTATTTAAATATTACATCCTATAGGTGGTGATAGAATATATTATGGCGAATATGACCATAGCTAGACAACGGTTCGGTAAGCACACTCCAAGCGGCAACGAATAGTAGCGGACTAATCCATTGCTAGACAACGGCTCGCCTAACACACGTATCCGTGACAACGAATAGACGAAGTAATAGATGAACGGTTCGAGATGGTGATATATATTCGGTTCACCTCGAAGTCACAAAAGAGTTCGATCAGTTCAGGAGAATTAGTAACCCCGTGTGGAGGCGGGGTCGAATACCTCCACCGTGACCCTGCGAGTCGTATGAGGCGACGCAAAGGGAAGTCTCAAATCTGAAATACTAAAATATGGTCGCGAGTCCCAATGGACTAGGACACGAGAAAGGCTGCGCTGGCAAGGGCCAGAAGCATATACACAAGACAGACCAGTCCTCTCCTCAGAGAGGGCGCTCCATAAAAACAAGGCCGTAACTGTCAAACAGTAATAAATATCTGGACATGAGTCCCAGATGTTGCTCGACACCAAGACTTACTGACTGACCGTCAGTCGAAGTGTGACTTTGACTCTGAGGAGTGTTGCGCAAAAGTTCAGTTTACTAGTTAAGTGTTCAGCTGTAGAATTTTAACCAGCGGACAACGGAAACTGAAGAAGTGACCGATTCGTAAATCAGAACCAAGTCATTCCACACCAGAAGAGAAGAGAAGAGAAGATACTAGTAGTCCAGTCAGGAATGGAACGAGTCTTGGACAGTCATTGACTGTGAACTGTTATAATTTTTTTTTGATTGTAATAGAAGTGCAAATAAATTCAATCACCCAATCATCCAATTCAAAACCCGTTATTATCAATCACGGAACCCCGGACACGTGACAAAACTCGCATAAACTGAAAGGTGAAGAAACAAGATCGTTGCAATAAGGGAGGTAACCAACTACATAACTGGACGGAGCAGCCATTTGTGAGAAGCTGATAGTCACTCAACTAGTCCCAAGAAATTTCCGTTTATAGAAGCAAAATATTTATTACCGTGTTCACAACAGCCCATCATTATTTTACATCCTTAGACAAATGAATCCAATCCATATCCTCACATCACATTTCCTAAAGATCCATATTAATATTATCCTCCCACCTTCGCCTCGTCTCCCATGTCGTTTCTTCTCAGATTTTCCGATAAATGTTGAAGACCATGCATCAGATATGTGGCTGCATTTAAACTCAGTTGACAGCTTTTAGTTTTCAATTTCAATCAAATTTAATCAAAATCCGTCGAATGGTTTTGGAGATGAAACATGCGGACAGAGAGACAGATATACAAATATGGTCTTTCCATTATGCGTTAACCTTGTACCTTTCATACAATAACGCACACAAATGTAGAAATGACACGGGAATAAAATAATTTAGAATATAGACTGGCGGACGTTTTAGCCTACACACACACAAACACACAAAAACACACACACACAAAGACACACAAACACACACACACACACACAACACTTCATATACTTCTTTACAGAATGACACTATCCCTTTCCAATTATGGACATTGAAACCGTGACATAACTTGTATTCATTATACTATGCAGACCTAACTTGCATGGTACCGACTGGGTTCGAGTCCCAACTTATTAGTTCAGTGGAGCAGTAGATCGTTATGTAACGGTTTGTGGGTGTGGTCTATCTCTCACCCTCGTGACCTCAGGCCAAATACAACTCTGACACACTTATCACGAGACTGTGAAGACAAACTCGTCCATCTCTTGAGATGACAGGTTGCCAGTTGGTCTGGCAACACTTAACGTCAGAAGAACTAGTCTGTTAATTGTTATTTCGAGTTAGTTAACCGTGACAACGTGTGCGTATGGCACACCGTTAGAACAGAAGAACCAATCGGAAATATTTACGTGTAGAATAAAGCCCTGTCACGCCCCTTTGGAAAACAGATGCCAGTCAATAAAATACACTTGCGTTGTGAAATGAATATGAACAACAAGTCTTAGAATGAAAGACACGCCCTGAGGAGTTATTTTTAAGGTTTTAACTACAATATGTAGAAAGGGTTTCGTTATATCTGTACACTAGTGCTCAATGACGTAAATTTTAGGTAGTTTTGAAACTCGTTTACATCTCTTTGTGCATCATATTTTATAACTCTGGAACGAATTGCCGATTTTCATGAAATGCAGTAGCAAACTGATAGCAAATTTCAAATATCGATGGTCTCAACATGGCGGCTGTTCGAACCTCTGAGGTGAAAACATTAGCGACTTTCAGCGTAGAAATTTGTAAAATATGTATCACAGTAAAGCTCAAAATATACAACCACTTAAGGTCATCGTTGCCTATAACTGAAAATAACAACACTGTTAGTTCGCCACACCATAGCGATTAACTGATGAGAGTGAAATTTGGAGTCCTGAGACAGTATATCAATCTGTACGGAACGAAGTTTTGTGTTGTGAAGTACCAACGCGGTAATAAAGCGAGCATTTCAATATATTTTAACCGAAAAGTTGTCTGTTGTTACACATCTAGCTTCAACTCACCTCCAACTAGTGCCGAGATCAAGAAAATGTGGATCTACACATCCACTCCCCCATACGCTTTCATGGAGTAGTACTTAATTAGTTAAGCACAGGGACAACTTCACCTTTTTACCTTACACATTCAGCTCCACAGACAACTTACTGAAGTTTACCTGCAACAGTGCCACCGGTAGGAAGCCAGAACTCCCATCTCTGTTATGTTACATCGCAGTTCAACGCCAATTACGTGTCTTTCACACTACTGTAATGATGGTTCAGGGATGAGATAACGGCAGGCTGGAGGAAACTGCGTAATAAGGAGCTTCATACCTTGTACTCCTCGCCAAATAGTTTTACAATGATAAAGTCAAGGAGCATGAAATGGGCAAGGCTTGTGGTTGAGCAATTATTTGCATCTCAAGAAGGTGATGATGATTCAATTCAGTTCAGTTCCTTATTTATTTATTTATTTACGTGTTAAGCTAGACAGCCAATGACCAGTTACAGAGTCACCACGAATTCAAATACGTAATAGCAATGAAACAACACGGGCAAAAATGTCAAAAAGCAACAGAAGAAACAACAAAATACAAAGAAAATGGATCAGCTGAGGCTTTTTACATTGAAACACGGGTTATTAAAAATATCTATACATATTATAATTGCATTTGCAGCAGGAATACATCTAGCTGAAGGAGCAAGTGAACTTGGTAAAGTTACCTATGTTCGTTCTGAGTAGGAACACGAATGCAGACTGTTTCTAGGACAAAGGGTTATATTTAGTGGCAGCAAAGAAATTTATTAAAAATGAGGCATCGAAGTAACGACGCCTAATATGCAGTGTCTGCATTCTTAATTTTTCCGATATACTGTCATAATAATATTCTACATCTTGAAAAAATCTACTGTGGCAAAGGGCTGCAAGTTTTCGTTATATGCGCTCAAGTTTACTGAAATCAGTAACTGTACAGAGCTGCAGGCAACAGAAGCATACTCAACAGAGCTGCAGGCAACAGAAGCATACTCAAGTTTACTGGAATCAGTAACTGTAACAGAGCTGCAGGCAACAGAAGCATACTCAAGTTTACTGGAATCAGTAACTGTAACAGAGCTCCAGGCAACAGAAGCATACTCAAGTTTAGATCTGACCAAAGCAAAACATGGCATAAGTAGACTATCTACTGTAGAAGAGGAAGATGTTATTTTGCGAATTAGCCCTAGAAATTTCAGTGCATGTGGGAAAAAGAACCGATATGACGATGAAAATTAAATTTACGATCAGTATGCACGCCCAAACCTTAATACAATCTGTTGGCAGCATAAAAGAGTTTCCAAGTCTGTACTGATAATTCAAAAAGTTCGTCTTCCTGGTAAGGGAGATGATTCCAACTTCACCAACCAATTATGTACACAATCAGTATCTGACTGTATAGGTAAGCAATGACTAGGTGAATTAATAGATTGACAGACTTTAATCATAAATCCTTTCTTTTGATCAACCTTGTTCGCTAAATATTAACAAAGCCTTTTGTTCTAGCAGCTTCTCACACAACGAGTCCAGTAGTCTACAGCCGCAAGTGTTAAGGACAGTCTTATTTCAGTGATACGAAGCATGAATTGCTAGAGATGGCTACTTCTGGCTCTGTAACGCGCAAGCGCACAATCAGACACGTGCCTTGAAGTAAAGAACAACAAAGTCATATAAATTTCTTTAATTATAGACGAGGAAGAACAATGAGGAAATGAAGTTGGACTGATGATAAAGTTATTCAAGCGTCAGATATTTTGAGTTGCTTGAGTTTGTGGGCGTACTGAACGGTTCCTGTCTCTGTCACCAATTTTAAACGCTGTATTTCCCAATTTCTTCACGTCACAGTGCATACACTGCCCTAGGTTAATAACAGGATTCCGGATACCGGTTTCAAAACTCTATGTGAATCCCCAGAGCTTCAAACGTGTAGTCTATCTTCTGGGCACCGTGCATTAACTCGACGTACAGGTCGCAAGTCTGTTGTCATATGATCATTAGTTTCTTCAGTCGGGCAACCTGTATAGATTGTTCATCATTAGATCTCACAATAACCTTCAGTTTAAGGACGATTGTTAACATGTTAGGTTCTCTCCTTCCTCACAACATCTTAGAACAGGCATAGGGATCATAGTGACAATTTGAAGTTTTTGATTTGTTTCATTCTGGCCCGTCACACTAACAATATTACAAATGATAAAACAACTCCGTCCAGTGTGACTGTTGAAGCTTTTACTACTTCACCTCTTAGCACCCTAACATGTTTCGGTCCCTGTAGACCATCATCAGAAGGAACATCAATACTTTTAGAAACTACTATTACATTGGGTGTTTTGATTTTTAAAATACATAAATATACAATATTTTTAATATACACTTTATACAAAATCCAAATTTCTTACAACTAACATAGAACGACAACAAGAACTACCTTCCCAAGAGAGACAGGCGGCACAAGTTCGGCCCCGTCAAGAAAAACTAAAGGACAAGGGACACGAACCTATTCGGGTAAAGAATTTTAACTTAAATAACAAAAGGTTAAAAAAATAAAAATAAAAAAACTTTAATGCATCAAGGACAGCTGCTGTAGTTGTAGGAAATTTGGATTTTGTATAAAGTGTATATTACAAATATTGTATATTTATGTATTTTAAAAATCAAAACACCCAATGTAATAGTAGTTTCAAAAAGTATTGGTGTTCCCTCTGATGATGGTCTATAGGGACCGAAACATGTTAGGGTGCTAAGAAGTGAAATAGTAAAAGCTTCAACAGTCACCCTGGACGGAATTGTTCTATCATTTGTGACAATTTGAAGCATATGACAAGTTCAGATTGTTGTCTTCCGAACTTGCGATGTTGCGTAGTCTTGTTGGTTGATACCGACGTTTCGGAGGAACATGTCCCATCTTCAGGGTTGATGTGTTCAGGAAGGATGGTGATGGTGAGCAACGAAAAGAACCCGATCCAAACCACTGGGAAAGAAATGCGTATACCCTGAAAATGGAAGCACAAGGCTCCTCATTCGTATTCACCCACAAGGCTATACGGTGTCACAACCCAGAAGAACACAATATGAACAACACCCGCAATGAAGACCTAAAAACATACAGCAGTTTAAAACATTTTTTTTTCATCTCTTCCCTACCACTTTCGAGCACAGGGCTGATTTCTCAGTTTCATGAACATTCTACAGATGGCAGGACCCCTTAGACGGGTGATCAGCTCGTCGTAAGGCCTCTACTTAAACACAGAACAACACAAATACAGAATAAACGCATACACACACCAAATATCCATACCTTGTGTGGCATTCGAACCCACGATCCCGGCTTCCGAGAGAGCAAGGACTGTACATGCTTTAGACCGCTGGGCTACCGTGACCGGTTTTTAAAACTTTACTCACATTAAAATTGGAAAAATCCTTAACTTGCTTCTTGGGCACACGGAGACTAACGGTAGCCATGAGAGAACGACAGCTGATTTCGTTCTTGAAAACGTCGACAATAAACGAAGCACTCATGTGCTGTCGACTGTTCTGAAGTTCGAACGACTCGAAATTGAATTCATCGACTCTAACATAACCTCGCAAACTTCAATTGCGCGTCTTCCAGTTTAGTATCTGCCAAAGCAGAGATATTCCATTTGGAGACGCACACTCATGCTCCGGCCGAATTACGGCAATATATAAACTTTTAGACTATCAAGAGGGGAGAAATTATATGCAATGAAACGAACGAGTTCCCACAACTTTAATGAATATGAATATAAGTAGTCAACATGACAACTGAAAAGAAAGTTTATAATTAATAGTGACGATAATTACAACTATGATGTGAATATAATTGTTACTGCTTACAGTCTTTTCAAGTTTTGTGGCGACGGCGAATATGCAGCTTTATAATTAGGATGTTTATAAATTAGGCATTCCGAACACAGAATTTGTTTGTTTGTTAGTTTGTTTGTGTTTGTGCGCTTGCGTGAGCGGTGATTCACCCACTACAGCAGTGTACACTATTATCCAGTGTCACTGATATTTACTATGAATTGTATAGTATTCCGATATTCTGTTCTGAGTAGTAGAGCTGTTTGCTGTACAAAACTCCTCGTTCTCTCTTAAGTTTACTTACGAGTACATCCTATACTGGCCGCGCCATAGCTCAAGCGGTTAGTCGTTGGCTTCTCACGGCGGCGGCCCGGGTTCGATCCCGGTCTGGTAAAGTGGGACTTGTGGTGGACAAAGTGGCGCTGGGGCAGGATTTCTCCGAGTACTTCGGTTTCCCCTGCCAATCTTCATTCCACCAATTGCTCCACTATCACCTTCACCTATCATCTGGGTCTGGTACAATAGTCCAGAAGCGGCCGCAGTACAAGGCACTTAGTCCCACCCCACTCATCATCATCAGTAATCTGTCAGACGACAGGTCCACAGTCTCTTCCAAAACAATTCCTCAACTTAATGAGATCTAGAGCTTTCTCCTTCAAATGACAGTATCCTCTTCTGTCCCCAAGGTCATCCAGCATCTTCTTACGTCTTCTTGTCACTTCTATCCGCCCCTCTATCTTTCCTTCAATAACTTCTTTTAGAAGGCAGTCACCGCGTAAGATATGACCAATCCCATTAGCTTTCCGTTTTCTTATTTCGTATAGGATATTCCTCTGCTCACTGACTCTAATTAACACTTCTTCATTTCTCACATAATCGGTCCAACTGATCTTCTCCATCCTTCTCCAACACCACATTTCGAAACTTTCCAGATGTTTCTGATCTACTGCCCTAAGTGTCCATGTTTCAGCCCCATACAGAGCTATGCTCCAAATGTAGCATTTCACTAGTTTCTTCCTGAAATTTAAGTTCAATTTGCTGGTAAAAAGATTCTTCTTCTTGCTAAATGCAGCTTTTGCCATGGCAATCCTGGATTTAATTTCACTAGTACACCTTCCATCATCTGTTAACAAGCTACCCAAATATTTAAAACATTTCACATTCTCCAGTTGTTTTGGTCTATCTTTATTGTGACTGGGGTTGGTTGTCTCGAAATTTTCATTAATTTTGTTTTCTCCACATTCATTTCCATGCCATCCACCCCACTAGCAACAAAAAAAAAATACATCCGATACTGAAATTCTTTTGGTCTTTTATTATTCAAACGATTAATAAGGTTGAAATTGTCCTCAAGTATGGACTTGATGACACGGAAGCAGGAATAGTTTTTCTGAGAAAGTCTACTCGTTAAAAGTTGGAATTAAATAAATCGGTTGGTAAGTAACTGTCTGTCATGCACTCTAACACACATCGTTATTAATTATCAAATGCATTTGTATTTCTGTTATCACATTAACCATTGCCGTATACTTATTCCAGTTAAACAAGTTTCACCGTCAGTACCTCGTGAGAGGAAGCGTACAGTAGCGACGGAGAGCGGCTTAGCCCTGATCACTTTAGTTCTCAAAGCGTGGTTACCAGTGCCAGGGCGCAACACACAACCGACAACTTGCCTCAGCTCGAGTCGCGCGGCCACTTATGTCTACGAGAGTATATCCGGGAAAGCATAGATTAGATACTTTTTACATGACCCGTGTCAGTAGCAGTAGCCTTCTCCTGGGATGTAACGCCGTGTAGTCCGTTGAAAGTCAACGGGCGCGTTTCGGAGGAACATATCGCCTACATCTTCAGAGTCGAAGAATAAGCCGAGAAAGCCTGTTATATGCTTTTACGTTGGTTTCTCGCTAGGCTTATTCTCCGACATTGAAGGCGGAAGCGATACGTTCTTCCAAAACGTCGGTTGACTTTCAACGGACTTCACGGCGTTACATTCCACAAGATAGAACTCTTCATAACCACCGCTGTGAGAACTTCAAATCCTACAAACTGATTTATACGTGTCCGGCGCTTGTTTTACGTTCAGCCCATTAATACTGTGAACGAAATAAGCAAAGAAGCTAATACCTTAAATAGTAGAACGTGTATTTACGAATAATATACGAAAATATTGTTCGAAATAATGATTACGGCATTGTTACGAACATTTAAATTCTTTACCTTTTTATGGATCAACATACGGATTTGAAAGAATTAATTAAAGATGCACGATGAAAATAAATTGCAATAGTTTATCTCTGTGTGCGTATCATTTCAAAACGCATTTAAATGTTTTATACGCCTTCCCAAACTAAATTTATTCTTCAGTCTCCCAGGTAACTTCACTGCGATAAAAAATGTTCACCGCAGCGGTAACACATCTGATTTCTATTCTGCAGTTTTCTTTTCTGAATCACGGACGGGAAGCCTGATGTATGGTCCGCGAACATTCGTAGCTCCCTTCAATATCAGTAACCGAATTCCGAGAAAACACGCATTTCCTAAGGGAGCATGATCAGTTCCATATCCCTTCGGATTCCATGTCGTGATTACTTCAGTGTATCGTACGGAATTACATGCTTTGTCCGTTGATGTGTCATAGTTCATTTATTTATACAGACCTACAAATGAAATTTTGTAATTATCTTCATACCGAAATCATAAGCTAACACGATTGCGATAAATTGTCAATAATGAACGCCCACATGAGATAAACACCGTGTTATTTAAATTTCCTGAAATTATATGTAATAAATCGGTTAAGTAGTACAATGAAATATGGTTAATGGAGCCCGGAGTAAATTAAAACACGCGATTATGGGAAAGGTTCTTCGTTTCCGGGAACGTATGGCGAAAAGCTGATGTAAACTAAATTCGAGTAATCTGTTTATCACACATCATCATCATCATCATCATCATCATCAGTAATCTGTCAAGACGACAGGTCCACAGTCTCTTTCAAAACAATTCCTCCACTTAATGCGATCTAGAGCTTTCTCCTTCAAATGACAGTACCCTCTTCCGTCCCCAAGGTCATCCAGCATCTTCTTACGTCTTCTTCCTCGTCTTCTTGTCACTTCTATCCGCCCATCTATCTTTCCTTCGATAGCTTCTTTTAGAAGGCAGTTTCTGCGTAAAACATGACCAATCCAATTAGCCTTCCGTTTTCTTATTTCATGTAGGATATTCCTCTGCTCACTGACTCTAATTAGCACTTCTTCATTTCTCACATAATCGGTCCAACTGATTTATCACACAAAGGAAACCAAAAAAAGGCCATAACAGGGAAGTACTTCGTTTGAATTACAGTTCTTTTCTGTAATTCTTATAACTCTTTATGTACCGTGATGTGCTTCTTGGAATTTTTTGAGAAGGAACCTTTATGCAACAGAAAGGGAAGAATTAGGAGGATAGCTGAAAGGTATGTGCAGAATACTTAAAATGTAAGAAACAGATAAATGAAAGAAAAGTAAGAACGAAACAAACAAAGAAAAGTGAACATGTTTAAACACTGCCCAGCAACATCGTGGTACACACATTAAACGCGAACTTTTGGCTTGAGACTTCGATAATAAACTGTACAATATTTCGGTTTTCTTTAAAAGTTAGTATATACTAACGTTAAACGTTAACCTCTTTGAAANACTTGAAATGTAAGAAACAGATAAATGAAAGAAAAGTAAGAACGAAACAAACAAAGAAAAGTGAACATGTTTAAACACTGCCCAGCAACATCGTGGTACACACATTAAACGCGAACTTTTGGCTTGAGACTTCGATAATAAACTGTACAATATTTCGGTTTTCTTTAAAAGTTAGTATATACTAACGTTAAACGTTAACCTCTTTGAAACTGGAGGAAGCTTAGGTTCCCTTATATTCCGTTACAAACGCGTTACCGTGGTAGTCGTCGGAAAGACAAATGGCAGGATGGTAGTGGAACGTGAATAGGGGATTTCACTACAACTTGTTTCAAAGCACTATCCAGATTCTCGTCTGGAGGGACTAAGAAAACCATGAAATATATAGAGGACCCCGCCAAGATTTGAACCGTGAGCCTACGAATTTGAAGCAGAAGTTTTAACCAATGTACAGCTACACTTGGTACATTCTCACAGCTCAGTGCGACCGATACGCGCAGACTTCCATCAGGACAGAGCAGGCGTACGGTTGACTCATCTGCACGGTCCCACTCCTCTACTCGCTAATATTACCATGTTCCGTCTTTTTTGTGCGCGCCACCCCACGAGGATATTAATATCTCGCGCCGAGCAGCAGTTCTCAAGCGTACGCTGATCACTAAACTATACAAACGGAAGCTGATAGATACTGCACTTAGAAAATCGCTGCAATATCAACGCCGTTTGTTCCTTGGCTTCAGTGGTTACAAAATGACTTCAGAATTGTGAATGATGTACAACACTGGGGAAGGACGTTTTACATAAACATTTTCAATTTTGTTGCCTGATAAACTGAAGGTAGGGGTTGTTCGATATATGACACTGCTCTCGTGTGTTTTATGTACACTTTACAAAAACTGCATAAAAGTAATGCATGCTGAGTTCATGTTCATTTGTATGTCTAAATTTTTCGCCTCGAAATCTAATCAACCAACTTCAATGACATTTAATTTTAACTAACTCCATGGAACATACGCCACTGTCATTCTTACTTACGGCTGACTCGCGAAATTTTGAGGTAGGAGCAACATCAACGACACCTACTTCAAGGCCGTGTAATTAAGTAACTAGTATTGAAAAAGCCACTGATAAGAACCTTTTCTTTTATAGCGTAAAATAGCAATACGGTGGAAGCGAGAAAGCCTTATTAAGCTTATGACTTGACAGCGATGGGTAATGGGCTACTGTACTACGATAACAGACCATATACAACGAGAAGTAAATACAAGGCGCAACAGACCACTGTAGGTCGCGGTGCAGGGGCCGACAAGGCGTACCCCTTATACATTCATTAAAATACACGGCGCGAACTGCTGAGATTACATCCGGCAGACGTAATGTAGGTAGAATCCGTGCTTAGGTAACAAGTTCTTCGCAAGAAATAAAATAATAATAATAATAATAGGTAACTAGTATTAAGATCTATAGACCCTGAAATCTATGCAACTGGAAAAGAAGGCAAAAAAAAGTAAAGCTATCCCTGTTAACAGGCCGTGAAGACCCATAGGGTTGAGAGACGTCGATGCTTCCACATTTTCTCTAGACAATCGGCTCACAAGTGGCGGTAAGGCTGAGGCTGAGTCGAACCCAGGGCTATAATGTGAATGGAAGGATTAGGTAAATTGAAAAAATCTACCTCGTCGGGACAAGAAACCCGCGACCTTCCGGCTTGTAGCATAGTGCCTCAACCAACTACGCTACAGCGTGCTCCAGGAAAACAGGCTTAAGGAATTCTGATCGGTAAGTAAAAATTAAAGGTATCCTTGTAACAGGCTGTGTAGGCCCATACAGTTGTGAGATGTTGAGGTTCCCACATTTTCTAGACTGTCGGCTCATAAATGGCGGTAGGGTTGTCAGCCTTACGCGCCGGCCGCCCTTTACGGAGTAGTCTAGGTAGTAAATTGATAAAAATCCAACTCATCGGGATTCAATCCTGCAACCTTCCGGCTTGTAGCATAGTGTCTCAACCAACTACGCTCCCGCGTTCCCCAGGAAAAAGAGGCTTTATGAATTCTGTTCGGTATTCCTTGTTATATTTGACGAATATTTAATAAGCCGATGAGAAGAGTGCATTTAAAACCTGACATGTGCTGTCACACCAGTCCTGAGTTTCATTATGGGCTCCTGAAACATCGATAATACTAAATCAAGAACGGGCCGGGAATGAAGTGTGTCTCGCTACACAGAGCCTCGTGAAAACGAACTATGTGTTATACGGACAAGCGAAAGTATATTCTTAATACGGAGGTAATTCAGGTAGACACAGTATGCCACTTCGGCTGTTTCTCCAATACGTTAAGGCAGCATTTCGGATGGGTTGATTACGCCGAAAGATTCCCTTTTTTTTATTGCTAATGGGGTGAGACTAAGTTCCTTGTACTGAGGCCACTTCTGGCGTATTGTACCAGCCCCAGATGATAGGTGAGGGTGATTGTGGAGCAATTGGTGGAATGAAGACTGGCAGGGGAAACCGAAGTACTAGGAGAAAACCTGCTCCAGCGACACTTTGTCCACCACATACTTGACCAGACCCGGGATCGAATCCGGGCCGCCGCGGTGGGAAGCCAGCGACTAATCGCTTGAGCTATGGCGCGGACAAAGATTCCCTTACCTCAGACACATTTACCCTTTTATATACATGACTACGGGGGCACGCGGTAGCGTACTATAAGCCGGAAGGTCGCGGGATCGTATCCCGATGAGGTGGATATTTTCAATTTATCTAATCCTTCCAGCCGCACTATGGCCCTGGGGTCGACTCAGCATCTAACAGAAATGAGTACCAGGAATCTTCCTGCGGCGTAAAGGGCGCCCGGCGCGTAAGGCTGACAACCTTACCGCCATCTGTCAGCCGATTGTATAGAACAGGCATGTCCAACTTCAAACACGTTGTGATCGACTTTTCAGTGTTAAAACTACCAGTGATCTACCATCCACTCCTATCGTCGTACCTCGCTTTAAGCAAAAATATTGGTAAAAATAACAAGACACATGTTTGTTGCAAAAGCAACATACGTTGAAAGTACAAACTACTTTAATACGTATTTTCCCTTCAAAATCTGAATATAATCGTATTATATTACAAGTGAATTTACATGCTTTTCACGAATAATTTCCTTATAGGCCTATGAGATAGATCAAAGATCGTCCCGCGATCGACGCGTTGGACATGCCTGGTCTAGAGAAAATGTGGGAGCCTCAACATCACACAACCATACGGACCTCCACGGCCTGTTATAGGGGTACCTACCTATACAAGACTATGCTGTAGTGACGGTATTTGGGAGTAGCCCACCGTCTTCCTTGACAGTTGAAATATGTTTAACGATCATATATCACACACAGAAGTCATGTAAAGTCGACAGCACAGCGAAATGCTTCTCAAATGCTCTGCTGCTAGTCACGTCGTTTAGTTTATCCGATGTGCCATTCTCAGCTACAGAGGTAATATAGATTTGAATGGCAGAATGTCTGTGAATGGTGACTTCACAAATTAGGGCAATCGCTTGTGACGGCCTCTAATATTGTTACGTCTCCTTCCACAATCCCCTTGGTCTTCCTATGTCTTGTCTACCGGACGGCCAATATTATATGCTTAAAGTGGAAGGTGTGTCTGTCCCATCCTCTGTAAATGCATTTTACATTTTCCTCTATATTCTGTAATGTTTTCATACAAAGTGAAGATATCAAACTCATTTCGTACAACCTCATGTTTAAGGACGTATAGGAGACACTTAAAAAGTGGTACAAAATCGATTAAAAGTGTACAATTGTTCGTTCTCTTACTCTGAAATCCCTAAAAAATTTTGGACTCAGTTCACTAAACTGTTCAAAAGATGTGGCCACTTTAAATTTTAACTACATTTAAACGTGATCTTATGGGAGTTCGTCACGATGTATATTACAGTAGATGAAAACATGTAAAAAATGGTACCATGAGTTTCAAAATTTTTAAACTTATAATTTCAGCCTTTAGGAATAATGCTGCATAGATTATATTTACATTCACTACACCGTTCAGGAGAAATTAAAAATAATATATTGAAATTTCAGCTTTTACTCGATTTGCAAGCTATTCACTGTAGAAGTGCGGCAACGCTTGGAACAAACAGCTACAAAGTAGCGTAGAAAAGACTACAGCGAGTTTCATTCGAGGATAGTGCTTCTTTGCAAGAAACACACCACAATTGCTGACCAGGAATTTAAGTTCAACAATACGCCGTCCGTAATATCTGGTGCTTCTTCGACATAAGTTGGGGCATTATGATCCACTATTTCTTAACTTGGTGTTGAGGTTATAGCAGTTTCCTTCTTTCCTCTCAACTTGTCTGTTGAGCGAGACTTTTCTCGTGTGTACTTTTAGTCAGTATCCCTCTTTTCCAACGATAAATTGCTTTTGGCATTTTGATGCGTAAAACACAACGTAACAAAGAGAAATTCAGTTACGATTAACCTATAACTGTACAACGAGCCAACTAAAGCTACAATTGTTGCGTTGGTCCGCTCACGTGGGACCACTGATCTGCGCAAGGCAGCAAACTTAGTGTTGTCAAGTTTAATTCTTCTCAAAAGGTATTTCAATAATCTGAATTAATAAAATTAAATTCATAGTTTTAATGAATACAGTAGATAACAACATTTCATTTATATTAAAGCGCGATTTACTATATTGTATAAAAAGTAATTTAATTTAAATTTAACATTTTTTTTTGTCAGGTTCGATTCAGAGAGTATTCGCTCTCAAGATAAAAAAAGTGATAAAATAAAAAAATACTCGCACATTAAAATTTAGGATTATCACGTCGTTTATGACTTTATTTACGACATGAAAAGTGCTGATATTCGTCAAATTGTAGTTTAAGTTATTTTTGTCTAAGACTGTATCTCCTATAGTACATCCTTAACTGATCTGTCCAGTGCAACATTTTGAAAATTCTTAAGTATTTTATTTCTATTGTTTGAATTTTATTCCGTTCTCTCGTCAACACCCACGTCTGGCTATCATATAAGAGCACTGAGAGCGCCAAAATGTTATACAATTTTAAATTTGTGTCTTTCCTAGTTTTCTTTTTAACTTTCTTGAAATTACCCCAAATATGCTTTGAAATTTACTTTCTCATTTAGGTCTTAATCATAATTGTATGTAACATCACAGAATAAAGAGCTGAAGTTGAAAACTTACTCTATAACTGAATTACTGCCTAAGGTTATTTTCTATAAAACTGGATATTTTTCTCGAAAAGCCATTTATGACATTAACTCATAAAATGCTTTGAGGGACACAAGATCATCATATTAACGAGCCGAGCTCAGAACATAAAGAAGTCCTACCAACTTAACCACTTCGTCCGGTTACGAAGTTAGAATTAACGTAAAGACATGTTATCTCTCTTCATAATACACGCTGGTATGACCATAAGTCCGGAGAGTAATTCGTACGAAGTGAGTTTATTCTTCTTGATCCGGACGACCAATGTGTTGATCCAAAAAACTCGTGAGACCAGTCCGCCACTGCAAACGTTTTAAATGCTTTGTAACGCTTTGTCCTATCATTAGAAATCTGTATACTCTTCAATTTTAACTTTCACCGGGATACCGGCCGGACCGAAAAACAAATGCATTCTCTTGTATTCTACAGTTCATATTTTGTGGAAATTAAAATACGTACTCGTCGTAGGCCAACATAAAATTAGATATACTTAAATTTATATTAAAAACTTGAAACAATACATGTTGAAGAACTTGTTAAATTATGCTATATTTTAGACATCCCAATTCTATACTCTAGTTAAAAGGGAATATTGCCACATGTAGGGGAGTACGCATGACGAAAATTACGGGTTCTAGATTGGATGATTGGATTTACTGGCACTTCGGTCACATGCTCTCTTAATCACACTCAATTATAAAGTTATCGCTATTCTATACACTTTCAGTTCACCACTGCAGAGGTACTAGGATTCTCCGTCTTCACTGGTCGTCTCCTGGCAACGGATCTCAACACAGAAACTAGCACTTCAAATCACTATGGATTCTTCTTGCCATTTATTGTTCAATTACCCTGGAAACTCGGAACTCAACTAAAACTCTCCTGGACTCGTCCTCTTATAATTCTTCGGCATGGACACCACAGAGAACACAGTTCTACTGTTGCGCTGACTGAACCTAAAGAAAGCATATCACGTGATTGATACCCTCTGTTTTGTGACGTCACCACGCATGTGCAAGCTGCACGAACACAAAGAAAACACTACTCCAGTATTGTCGGTTGTGTGTGTTGCGGCCGTTGCCTAGCAATGGATTTACATATCATATCATGAAATGTTTTTTATTCTTGCAGTAGATTATCAGTTTAACAAAAATGGCCTATCAATGGAACTTGTGTTTACTAATTATCACACTGTCGACAGATTCAGCTTGTGCTACAAATCGTCAAGGCTGTAAATGCAATCCATTCAAGGAGTCACGAGGAAGATCACTTAAAATTCAGGCAACTGGTTAACACTGTTACATCACATGAATAAATGATTCAGCAGTTTTGTATCAAATAGATGCCGAAATTCAATTTGTTTGTGGTCACAGCGAAGTATTTTATTTGCTGCGTGTCTTACACGTTTGTCAAAAATATGCGCGATAAATTGTTAGAACTCACAATCAACATAACAACTCATTAGTGTGACTGAAGACATTTAAAAAATGTGACAGCAAGCACATGGACAGGGGAACTGTTAGTAGGCCATGGCACAGAATTTTGAGTGGGTTAAGAAATTTAAATACAGAGAAATCAAGCAGGATGGCTTCAACTGTATGTGTATTCGGGGGGCATATGGTTCGACTCTGGGCCGGATCACCGACAATCTCGCTGCCGAAACCGTCAGTTCATCCGGGAGGGCACCGTAATAGCTTATGTCAACATGCCACGAAAACTACCTCCCAAAACCCTTTCAAGTTCACGGAATGCGATCATCCGCTCATATCATTCCACAATAAATAATCGTAGCAACATTACATAACCTATGGTCCATCCGTCAGAGATGGAAGGGACGGAGTTACGGGTGGCGGAGGATCGGTCGTCCGGAAGAACTAATCCAAATGTGGGCAAAGTGACTGGAACGGCGAGCAATAATCGTAAGTTGACGCGAAACAGGAAAAGTGAACAGAAATAATTGATTCCATGCATCAGAGCAGCTCCGTAAACAGAGCAACTCCCAGCATTTCATGAAATGCGACAGTTAATGACCATGCTCACAAGGACCCGCCACTAATTTCTGCCCCCCCCCCGACNCCCCCCACAAGCCCCCGCCACTAATTTCTGCCCCCCCCCCGAAAAATCCAGTCCATAGGCTGTGATCCATTCTTTTAAGATCTATTTTTTAACTTATCCTCCTATTTATGCCTAGTTCTTCCTTTAGATTCTAGTAAAACTACCTCTGTAATAGGCCGTGGAGGCCCATAGTGTTGTGAGACGATGAGGTTCCACATTATCTAGACAATCCGCTCACAGACGGCGGTAAGTTTGTCAGCCTTACGCGCCGGCCGCCCTTTACCACCACAAAGATTCTTGGTATTCATTTCTGTTAGAGGCTGAGTCGATCACAGGGCCATAGTGCGGCTGGAAGGATCAGGTAAATTGAAAAGAAATTTACCTCATCGGGACTAGAACCCGCGACCTTCCGCCTTGTGGCATAGTGCCTCGACCAACTACGCTACCGAGTGCCTCTTCCTTCAGGTTTTCCGACAAAAATTGTATATTGCTCATCAGTCTCACGCTCGCTACATCTCCTGCCAATCTATCCACCTTAATTTCTTGACCCTATAATATTTTGAAAGGAATATACATTATAAACCTCATCGGTGCAAAAATTCTCTGCCCTCCTGTCATATTCTCCCCTTAGTTCTAACCTCATCACTCTATTCTAATCCAACCCATCTTCTTCCTTTTTGTGAGAGACCACGTTTCGCACCCATAGAAAACAACACAATTTTTAGGTGACGACTGCAGAAAATCCAAGTTAAATGACACGCTGTTATAATTGACCGAATTACTTATGCGAAAATCAACCTATGGGCCTATTTAATGTATTTAAATATATTATACTTTAGTGTCCTGCCTAAAAGCCGGAATATCTGAGTCAAAGAGGACATCCATTGTTAGGCAACGGCTCTGTATCCACGGTCCCGTATTGTTGGGGTGACAATGAAACAGGTTCACACGACAACGCATACATAACAAACGTTACAATGGAAATGCTAGCCAGAACTAGTGCAGTTTCCGCGGTAACGAAACCAGAGGACAGACTAGCCAGGTGGCATCGTGTGGAAGACGTGATTTCTGATTGACTGTAATTGCAACTGTAAACAACTTATCCAATAAACAGCTTCGCCTAATGCTGAACCCATCAATTTCTAGTCGCGTTACCACGAGACGTGACAATACATAATTCTTTATGCATAGGACATGTGATTATTGGGTTATGATAGATTAATCGGTTTTAAACCATCCTCCAGAAAGATATAATTATAATTCGGAGTTTAATTTAACATAAATCCAAAACAAGCTTCGGTACGTTCATAAAGAGGCCATGATTTCCTGATGCAGTCCCTATGAGCCCACAACTACATGATACAATTGCCAGTGTCAGCCACTAAAATGCGAACGTATGCACAATGTATGCACTTATGTTATACGGCATATAAATATTCGCATGTTACACAGATAACTATAGCAGATTTATAAAAGGCCTTTTGTGGAAAGATTTAAGATTACAGCTATTTAAAATACAATTAAACATCTTTAAATCGAGGGGGGTTTGCAAAGTGATGTCTTCCAACCGAGTGTCGCCTCAATAAACACAATAAACTTTGTCACAGTCTAGACTTGAAGATATCTAAAGAAAAGCGGCAATGATAAGTTAATGATTTTATCCTTATGATTTTAAAAATAATATAAAATTATGTTCTACATAATTATGCACACCGACCACAGGGGCTGCGCGGTCTAAGGCATGAACACTCGAACACCGGGGTCGCGGTTTCGAATCCCACTCAAGGCATGGATATCTGTGTGCGTTTATTCTGTGTGTAGGTAGAGACCTTGCGACGGGCTGATCCCCGTCCAAGGAGTCCTACCGATTGTGTATATGATTACGAAACTGAAAAGCGGCCAAGACCCAACAAAAGACTGTACAGTCGTAGGCAGGAAGGTAGACAATTATGCACACGATGCATGCATAACACTATACATAATTTATCGATATTTATTAACGACGGTTTTCCTCGTCTGCAAACCCAATCTATATTGACGAATGCCTAGTAAGTTCTTTGCAATAGCGAAATATAATAATAACAATAACAGTACTGGGTCAATAGGACTACATATCTCTTCATACTATAGTCACAACCAGAGGCCGCGCCATAGCTCAAGCTGTTAGTTGCTGGCTTCCCACAGCGGCGGCCCGGGTTAGATCCCGGGTCTGGTCAAGTGGGATTTGTGGTGGACAAAGTGGCGCTGGGGCAGGTTTTCTCCGAGTACTTCGGTTTCCCTTGCCAATCTTCATTCCATTAATTGCTCCACAATCACCCTCACCTATCATCTGGGGCTGGTACAATAGGCCAGAAGTGGCCGCAATACAAGGGACTTAGTCGCACCCCACTAGCATTAAAAAAATAGTCACAAGCTACGTTCAAACAACTTACACAAAGGAGTCCCTTTACAGTGTTGGCTACGACTTCTGATGATGGTTACCAATGACAGGAACGAGTAAAGACAAACTTTTACTTACTCCTATTAAACTAGTCATACTTGACTGACTTCTACTGCTTGTTAACATAGATATGTATCATAAACGCTTCTTATGCCTGACACAGGTACTTCCTGTAAACACGGGCGCATTTCCGTTGCACTTCAATGTTGAGGGCCTACAGCTTTTGCATAGCCTGAGTTTCTGGCCGCAGTAACAATGATGAATTAGCAAATCAAAACACAAGGCAAGAATTTCGTCAGATTCGTTCGGCCACTGCAAGGTTTCCAGTTAATGGACGTTAAATTTTGTCGCTGTCTTAGAAATAACGTAATGAAACAGAGGAGGATGAGAAAGACCTAACCAGTATAAAATTTTAACGAAGTCAAAGCAAGTACCTCCAATATCAAATTTAATGAAAATTCAGTCCAATGGATCAGATGGCATGGCATAGGAGTCCACTTTCTTCAGTAATGTCAGAAAATTATGGGATAGCGTTGGGCATACAGTGTCTGCTTCATTTTTCTCAGCAACTTTTGTGAGCAAATGTTTTCGCTCTGATAAATATATAGTTATATAGTTACATCCAAGGTATGCGGAAAAACTAACGTAAGTCTTGGGCCGTGCCATAGCTCAGGCGGTTAGTCAACGGCTTCCCACAGTGGCGGCCTTGGTTCAAGGCCGGGTCACGTGACGTAGGATTTGTGGTGGACAAAGTGCCACTGGGGTAGGTTTTCTCCGAGTACTTAGGGTCCCCTTGTTAATATTCATTGCACCAGCTGCTCCACAATCACCAGCATATATTATCTGGGGCTGGTACAACAGGTCAATAGTGACCGCAGTCTCTCCCCAATAACAATAATAAAACGTAAGTCTTAGTGTAAAGTGATCGTTGTACGATTTGCATTTGACAAATCTTAGTGACACTTCCCAAAAACAAATTTCAAGGCATTACACACAGTTGTCATAAGGGTTCAGGCAGACATGTTAAAGATAAAAGGTGAATTTCTTAAAATGTTCGTTATGAATGCGCCAAAAGACAACGCTTGCTGGAAGGCAAAGGAGGCTAGGGACTTCATCCACTGCTTTTGCCACAATAACAGACCATCAGTCGTCTCTCTATGTATGTGGGGCTAGAACGTGATACTTTTAAGATTGCGACTCGCGAATATAGCCCTTCAAGCCTCCTACAGATCAGCGTTCTTCAACCTTTCTTCTTCCGCAGCACACCATAATGTGCCAGACACACCGATGGCGCACCACAAAATTTCACCTCACGAAAAGGGGGGACAAAAATAAACACGGCCATAAATATGTAAGACGTCGAGGCTCCAACATTTTCTAGACAATCGGCTCACAGATGCCGGCGAGGTCAGCCTTACGCGAAGGTCGCCCTTTACCCCTTGGTCCATAAATGTGTAGAGTCTGGACAGATCACTCGGTATTGCGAAGGGCTACGGGTTGAACGGCCCAGGTTCGATTCCCGGCAGGGCAAAGTACAGTATTTCTTTTTCCCACAGCACCAGAACCTGCTCTGGGGCCTACTCAGCCTCCTATCCAATGGATACGGGGGGATGATTTCTCCGGGGGTTAAGCGGCCGAGGGGTGAAGTTGACCACTCACCTCCATTTAGTGCCGAGGTTAAGAATGGTGGAGCTATACCTCCACGGCATAATACTTAGTGAATTAGGCACGGGAAAAACTTTTACTTTTTTTACTTACAACAATGCAGGAATATGAAAAAAAGTAACACATGCTAAATAAAGTTATCGACGATGAAACATTGTGTGTGTTTATATGTATGTACGTGTACATACATTCTTCCAATCATCCCTATCTTGAGTCAGATCAATGCAGTCCATATCACCCTATCTTATTTATCTAAAATCAGTTTCAATATTATCCTCCCACCTATGTCTAGGTCTTCCCAGTGGACTCTTTCCTTCTTTCTTTCCCACCAAAACCCTGCATATGTTCACTTTTTCCCTCATAAGTGCTACATACCCCATCAGTCTGATGTTCCTTGGTTTGATCATTTGATTTTGCCCACACTCCTCAGGATGTTTTCGTTCTTGGCCTGCATCTTTCTTGTCAGTTCATGTAAGTAAAAGAAAGTATCTGACAGATACTCCAGTTCAGTCGTCCACTCATATCAAAAGTAATTGTGTATGCTCCTACTACTGGCCCGCTGAAAAATGCTTGAACCTCGTCATGAAGTTTAATAACATGTGTTAATACCCTTCGGCGTGACAATCATTGTGCTTCCGTTTGAGGCATGAGAGAGTAGAGTTCAGAACCCAGCTCCTGCCAGAAAACCGCAAGGAGCCGTGAACCGAGAGACCACAATTTGGTGTAGTTAACAATTAGTACAAACTGATCGAACACATACAGCCGGCAAAGTCTTGGTAACAATGGCTTCGCTATGACGACATTTTCATTTCTAGATTCACTTCCAGCACTTCTGCTACAAACCCTCCCACTTCATCCCTCTCTTCGCAGGCGCTGAAGGCCTGTACGCACTAGGGCACAAATGTTGCGGCGTACTGTACCGGGACAAATCGCAGCGTGTTCCGCAACAAATGTCATGTGCCGATACATGTGCCCGCCCGGTTATCGGTTGAGAGCCGGCAACATGAGGAAACATCAAAGGATCTCTTGATTGTTGTGCAGAGTGGACGTATCGCGAGATCAGCAATGAATGTACAGTGGACGAACGATCGTGTTTTAAAATTGATTGAATTATACCATGGAAATGAATGTCTATGTAACGGGTAACAAGCCGATTATAAAAACAGGGATAAAAAGGCAGATGCATGGAACAGCATTGTGGAAGAATTGGGAATACCACGAAACATCATCTAAGCGAAAATGCATAGTAATGTAAGCAGCACAGGTCAACAGTACCTCCTCTTGCAACATCTTAACATAGAATGAGGACGGATGTATCGGTGTCTCATGTCCCCTGACACAAGTTGCTCAACTTGTATCGCAGCATGTGCCCTAGTGTGTACAGGGCTTAATACAGCCCTTCAAATACAATTCATTTCCAAGAAGATATTCGTTAGTAACACGAAATATCTCATGGCCTGTTGCTCGCTCTGGAAATTACACTCAGGCCAATAGGTTTCTGGTGATTATATCTCCAGCGGCGTACCGAATGTTGGCGATAAGTTGAGAGTGACCACTAATGTCACCAGAATCATAGGTCTGAAAGTAAGATTTCCTTCTCAGATTACTTTATTCCCTCAAAATAACTTGGATCACGCGACATATCACTAACTTGGAGACTGATAGCGTCAGCTGATGGAGGAAGTTTAGAATTTCGCTAGAAGCTTATGGACCCAGAATGATTTTCATCATGTCTCCTGTCAGATATCAGTACCGTTTCGGCTACTGTGAGTTGTTTTTACGCTAGTGCTTTACAACTAGCTGCTTGGAACTCTCCCGAAATTCTACTGATGAAGTCACAAGCTTTGCCTGCTTCTTGTTTTGTTGCATTAAACGACGAAAACATATTACAGCCTTGCATTCCTGAGAAGAATGCTTTGTTGTAAAACGTAATTTCAGCTTGGTTGCTACTACAGCATTGTTACTGCGTCTTTCTTCACACACTCGGACATATTACATCACCCCACCAGAAACAAAAAGTTCTGAGAAGAACTACTCGCCTACTTTCCTTTGACTTTAATTTTGGTATTTTATATGGCAAATTAGACTGAGGGTGTTTGAGGAGAATAATTGGACCGAAGAGAGATGAAGTGACAGGAGGTTGGAGAAAACTGCATAATGAGGAGCTTCATAACTTGTACTCTTCTCCAAGTATAATTAGAATGATCAAGTCAAGGATGATGAGGTGGGCAGGTCATGTAGCACGAATGGGGGAGACGAGGAATGCGTATAGGATATTGGTGGGAAAGCCAGAAGGAAAGAGACCAAAGGGAAGACCAAGGCGTAGGTGGGTGGACAATATTAGAATGGATCTTAGAGAGATAGGATGGGATGGTATGGATTGGATGGATCTGGCTCAGGATAGGGACGAGTGGAGGGCGCTTGTGAACACGGTGATGAACCTTCGGGTTCCATAAAATTCTGGGAAATTCTTGAGTAGCCGCAGAATTGGCGGCTCCTCCAGAAGGGCTCAGCTCCATGAGTAAGTAAATATTTTATACGGCAAATATGAAGCAAAATTTTAGTAAGTATGCGCAATGAAGCCAGTAAAATAATTCTTAGGAAGCTGCAGTGCTGCTACTACTGAAGGAACTTATTTATGAAGTATGCCGTTGGGATGGACTCAAATGGCTTGACTTGAATACCAAGTTTCATGAAAATTTGTTCCGGCATTCAAGTAATATTAAGGTTATTATCTCGACAACTTGAGAGGTTGTAATGTTGGTATTGCTAATGAGAGTATGTCTTAAGTATGCCGTTGAGAGAGTCTCAGATGATATGACATACATAAGAAGTCTCGTAAAGAACCGATCAGGTATTCCAGGAATATTAAGGGTAGTACCTCAACAAATTTAAAGGTTATAGTGCTGGTATTACTTACGTGAGGGATATATCATGTACGCCATTGACATGGCCTCAGGTGGCATCATATATCAAGTTTCATGAAGATGGATACAGGCGTTCAAGCAATATTAAGGTTATGTTTCCGAGATCTGAAAGGCTGCACTGTTGATATTAATAATGGGAGGGAGACTTGCGAAGTACGCCGTTAAAATGCCTTCATGCGCTGATATGCTTACCAGGTTTATTGATAACAGTACAGGCAATCAAGCAATGTCAGGGTTTTGCCTCAGCGACTTGAACGGTAGCATTGTTGGTATTACTGATGGAAAGGAATTATGAAGCGAATCGTTGAGTTGGGCTCTGGTGGCATGATAAACATACCCAGATTCGTAAAGATTGGTGGAGGTATTGAAAGAATAATTTGAATGGCTGTAATGTTGCTATTATTGATTAAAATGATTTATGAAGTATGCAGTTGAAACGGCCTCAGGTGGCATGATATACATACCAATTTCCATATCTATCGGTTCAGGCATTTAAGTACCATTACGGCTATTATCGCAACCGTCTGAGAGGTTGTAATGTTGGTACTACTGATCGTAGGGGCTTATGGAATATGATGTTGAGATGGCTTCATATGGTATGATAAACATACCAAGTTTCATGGAGATTTATATGTCAGCGTTCAAGCGTTTTCCTCAGAAATTTGAGAGGCTGTAATGTTGGTATTACTGATGGCAGGGATCTACGAATTATGCCGATGAGATGGGGTTATGTGCCGTGATATACGTACCAAGTTCTATAAAGATTAGTTCAGGCATTCAAAAGTTAATAGGGGGATATACATGCAGACACACAGACAAGGCGATATCATAAGTATATTACCATTTCTCAAAAATAAGAAATATAGACTAAAACCGAAACACAAATAATTTCACTATATTCAGTTCATTTTTTCTTGATTCATTATTGTCACTTCCAGTACTAGCACTGCTTGGTGAAATATACCTTACACTGTATTTGTCCATGACGCAAATTGATTATGTAACGGGAAATGAAATAAAGTAAAATCACAAATATTTGATCAACACTGTTCACAGTTTCCAGTCTAGTTAGGAACACATGTGTGAAAAAGCTGAAAAATTGTACAGGGAATTGCGGAAAGAAATTCGCGACAATGGAACGAAGGAGTACCACTACTGCTGTCGGCAACATCTCAGAGTCACGACCAAATTGAACATTTCTTACACACAGGACCAGTCACAGACTGACAACCAAACCACGTTAGTATTATTTTTATTCTTTTCTTAGTGGGGTGGGACTAAGTCCCTTGTACTGCGGCCACTTCTGGCCTATTCTACCAGCCCCAGATGATAGGTGAGGGTGATTGTGGAGCAATTGGTGGAATGAAGATTGGCAGAGGAAACCGAAGAACTCTGAGAAAACCTGCCCCAGCGCCACTTTGTCCACCACAAATCCCACTTGACCACACCCCGGGATCGAACCCGGGCCGCCGCGATAGGAATCCAGCGACTAACCGCTTGAGCTATGGCACGGCCTAACCACGTTAGTACGTAAATGCATGTACATTAATAAGAATGCAAGTGGTAAGGTACACAAGAACACAGATGTAGCAAAGCCGAGAAACTGTATAGACGAACACGAGAACAAATTCATGGGACAATAAGACACCTTTCTAGGAGGGACATCTAGTTCTGTTTGCTAGAACACAGACCTACTCTTCAATAAATTAGAGGCACATGCCTGTGGAAGTGCCGCCGAATAAAGCGAAAATAAAATACGTGCCAGTTGTGTTAAGCTTAATAATTTTTACTCTTCACCAAGTATAATTAGGAGGAGGAGACGGGGAGGGCATGTAGCACGAATGGTGGCGAAGAGGAATGCATATATGATATTGGTGGGAAAACCAGAAGGAAAGTGACCACTAGGAAGACCAAGACGTACGTGGGAGGATAATATTCAAATTGATCTTAGAGAAATAAGATGGGGTGGTATGGACTGGACTGATCTGGCTCAGTATAGGAACCAGTGGAAGGATCTTGTGATCATGGTAATTCTGGGAAGTTCTTGAATAATTGCACAACAGGTGGCTTCTCAAGAAGGGCTCAGGTCCATGAAGTTAGTTAGTTAGTTAGTTAGCCAGTTGTGTTGCGAAGGTATCACAGTGTTGAAACCCGGGCAGCCAAGAGAGGTACTTCGGACGGCAAGACGTGTATATGTAGCATATTCCACTAGCGCCTTAAGAATTGCATGTATTTCAGTATCAGTAGAAGGGTTACTACAGAAATGCAAAAGACGCAACTCGGAAAAATTATGAGTATTTAAGCTTTAATAATTTAATTTAACGTACTGTTTCTTTATAACTATAACGTGGGAACATACAATTGCTTATAAAGATTCGAGGCACACGTCATACTTTATGAAGGCTCACAAATTGCGATCGCGACTACAGACTTAAAGCAAAGCGGCGAAGCAGAACGCTGCAAGGGTTCAACAGGAAAAAATGAGGACTTCCGTGGGAGTGTTGCCGTGACGTAACAAATTTCGGGACCCTTCTACGTTTGTTTTATTTGCAGCAGAAAATATATAAAATAAACGCACACGGATGAGACTGGGTCTGTCCGAACTGCTGAAATAATTTAGATTCAATTTTATTATCAAGTCATTTTTAGATCGTAAGTATACCATCTATAATGCAACAATAACCTTATATAAAACACACTAAAATTGTTTGTTAAATACTTTAAAATGCCATTAAACTTGTACATTTCATTCCTTATTGCAACACGTTTCGGCCACACATGGACCTTCATCACGTAACTTATTTTGCCACTGGGGAGACCATAAAGTGTACAGTGCAGTGGTCTCTCCAGTGGCAAAATAAGTTACCTGATGAAGGTCCATGTGTGGCCGAAACATGTTGCAATAAGGAATGAAATATATAAGTTTTATGACATTTTAAAGTATTTAACAAGCAATTTTAGTGTATTAAATATATTTTAGTGTCTTTTATATAAGGTTATTGTTGCATTATAGATGGTATACTTACGATCTAAAAATGATGCTACAATGCAACAGGATGCTGAAATATAATATAATATTCATATTCCAAGTTCACGCTAAAAATTGTAGTACACTTTTATTTTAATACGTACCTGAAACCCAAAATACGCTTCATACAACCGCTAAAAATGGCGTATCGTTTAATAAAATATAATGACAAGAAGTACTTCATTATGAACAACAAATTTTGTTTAAACATTTTTCGATAAGGTGAATATTCAGAGAAATATAATTACTGACTTTGTAAGGAGCAACAATGCATTTCTAAACGCAATAAATGAGCATCAAGGTGAACAAGGCATGCAAAACATCAAAACACATGCTCGGAAAATATGAATAATAGCCTTTCAGTCTTGTCGATATTATGTATGAACGTTACCGTGAAGCGGCAGAGAAGGCTTCCGGTCGCGGTTGACGCAGCGTAGAGTACGTACATTTGAGGAGTGAGGACGAAATTAAACATCCGACAAGAAATTGACATTCGAACATATTCAAATATACTTCAACTTGTCTTATTTGCACATTATGAGATTTTAAACTAGTCACTTGCATCAAGTGGACTTACATTCGGTAACATAGGGGAGTCGCAGTTCAATGGTACATGTTTTGGCTGACAAAGCCATCCTCAGGCCATACAATTAACAAGTTTTTGCCATCCTACATGGATTCATATATAACCATACAGGAGTCACAATTCAATGGTAAAAGACTTGTTGTTTGTATCGCCTGAGGATGGCTCTATGAGCTGAAACACGTAGTGACACCGTATTCTTGACCAATAAAACTTAGTTATACACAACAGAGTGTGAATGAGTTATTTGTCGAATTGTTTAACAGGAATTATTACAGAAATGTATATAGTGTAAACACACAACAGGATGAATTCCTTAAAGACTGTGTAGTGTATATTCCAGTACCAATTTTCATAGAGATATGTTAAGTAGTTCTGCAGATGAAACACGCGGTAGGATAGGCAAGCATAACTTCTCAGTTCTAAATTCGTTTCAGCTATTTGTGCAAATCGTTATTGAGCTGTGAAAGGTTATGGTAAGAGAGCACCGACAGTGGGCAAAGCGGGGTAATTTCAGTTAGTACTGATTCTGGCGGTAGGTGGATCTGCAAACAACAGTCTCTCTCTTGTCAGCTGTCGATCACTTTCAGAGAGAAAGAATGTTCATTTGAACGATAGTTATTAAACTTCGGATTGCTGAGTTTCTGGACTTCATCCACTGCCTAGGATTTCTGACAGATATCCAGATACAGTTTTGGAAACGTTGTGTTCTTTTAAAACACCACATCATTTAGAGGAGCCTATTATTGAAAGTTTCTTTCTTGCATTTTCTTTCAGTGTTGTGCGTTATGGGGGGATTGCAAGTATTCCAAGATGAACTCCTAATATACCATAATAAGTACACTGATTTTATTTTTATGATTTTCCGCAAACGAGACACAGGGCAAGATTACTGCATGAACAAGTAAAGGAAGCTGATGTTTTCACGATAGACTGTAAGCTGTCACACGCTGGCAAGTGCCAACCACCGTCCAATCATAGGCCACTTTAACGTTATGGCTGCCGCTCGTAAAATATATGGAAATAAAAAAATCTGCTGGTCTCTGAGCGACGCGGCCCTTCGTGACGCACACCGCTAGACCAGATGTGATATTTAAAGCGCTTCACAGACTCCTTTTAAAATTCGTGTGCCAGTTTCAACGGTATTTACCTACTGTGTACAGTCTTGTCAGACACAGCACATCAATGTCACACATTCTGACAGGCTGCGACGTCGAGCATGTGAGACATTTGAGCCTTAATCCGTTTACTGTACTAAAAATTCATTCGCCCTCAAAAATCTGTTCACCTTCTTCATTACTGTATAAAAGAGTTTAAGCATTTCATTTAAAAATTATTCTAAATCGATTATAGTAAGTTTAGAAATTAATCATGACACTGAAAATAGAAAGCATTTTAAAAGGTGCATGCATTTTTGTTTGATATTTTGGAATTATCAATTTAAATACAGTACGTGTGAAATTAAATCTAGGATTGCCATGGCAAAAGCTGCATTTAGCAAGAAGAAGAATCTTTTTACCAGCAAATTGGACTTAAATTTGAGGAAGAGACTAGTGAAATGCTACATTTGGAGCATAACTCTGTATGGGGGCTGAAACTTGGACACTTGAGGCAGTAGATCAGAAACACCTGGAAAGCTTCGAAATGTGGTGTTGGAGAAGGATAGACAAGATCAGTTGGACCGATTATGTGAGAAATGAAGAAGTGTTAATTAGAGTCAGTGAGCAGAGGAATATCCTACATGAAATAAGAAAACGGAAGGCTAATTGGATTGGTCATATCTTACGCGTTAACTGCCTTCTAAAAGAAGTTATTGAAGGAAAGATAGAGGGGCGGATAGAAGTGACNGGAAGAAGACGTAAGAAGATGCTGGATGACCTTGGGGACAGAAGAGGATATTTTCATTTGAAGGAGAGAGCTCTAGATCGCATTAAGTGGAGGAACTGTTTTGGAAGAGACTGTGGACCTGTCGTCTTGACAGATTACAGATGAATGAATGAACATACCTACTGCAACCTGTTTTATTAGGCCTAGTGAGTTTTTATAAAATAAAACTTTACAAAATATAAGGAGGTGAAAAACTGAATTAACATAAAATAGACAGTGGCAATACAATGTTCTGGAAATATACTGTTTAACTTTATGAAACTGTGCATATAAAAGTTGGCCCCTTGTTCTACTAATCGTCGAGATTTAAGGTGTAGAACAACAATATTATTTATATAAAAGTACACGTTTATACTTTCATCTGGTAATGGGCAGAAAAATATCTCGACTAGCCGACCGTGAGCTAATTAAACATTTTTTTTCTTCTCCAAGTTGTATTACAGCGTTGAATTATAGAAAGACTGAAATGTAAAGTGGTAGGAATGTGGCAGAAAATCGTCTGCGCTATTTTAACAAAATATACAACATTTGCCTGGGCAGCTTGAAGAAAACCAGGGAAATTCGTCATTTAAACCGGAATCCCGTTTAACATTACAATCCAGGAACTCACGAAGGTAATCACTACGCTAAGGAGTGGCAAAGAAATATAAGCTATTATACTGTGACATGACGCCTGAACGCCGGAAGTGTGCAACCAGAGAAGCACAGCAAAGACGTCTGTTGCTAGATAACGGCTAGATGAAACACGTTTCGTGGCAACGAATACGCTGGTATGAATCCAGGAGTTGCCCGAAGCTTGTCACACGCTTTCATGGCAACGGAGAATAACGGAGAACATTCAGTTGTTCTACTTGGTGAGCTATATTCGGTCTGCATGAAGTTAGTTCAGTCCGAGATTCAGAGATCTAGAGAGAGAATTCGAGAGAAGATAGGCTCTTTAGGGTCCAGACAACAGTGAGAGATTCCTTATCAAGAAGGAGTTCAATGTGTGGGATGTTATAATCAGGTGTAACTGTAATACAGACGTCCAATAAATCCAATCATCAAATCTAGAACCCACAGTTATTCGTCACGCCTAAACTTATACATATACTTATACTTCTAACATGGCCTGCTTATTACTTCAACTATCGATAGTCTTTCACTGTAATATTTACGTAGACATATTGCTGAAACGATTAATCGACCAACGAAAGTATCGACAAGTTTTATTCGAGGAGTTCTATATTCTGGGATATATATCGCTGTGCCCCCACTGATGGTGTCTCCACCTTATCGTGGTGCTAGGGTTTTGGTGCTCCTCAGAACCTGAGAGCCATGCCGGTGGTAGGGTAGCTACTGGTAGGGTCAAGGGGTCAAGGGGTAGGAGCCAGACGAAGAAACTAACATCACACCGTAAAAACTAAATTGATCAGAAACCAAAGACAGCCTCGGATGGATGTAACGGAAATCAACATCAGCGAAGGAGCTGAGATGGTTGGAAGATGTACATGATGATCTCCGTAAAATGAAAGTGGAAGGGTGGGGAGGAAGGATGAAGGACAGGGAGGAATGGAGGCAGATTGTTCAGGAGGCCAAAGCTCACCCTGAGCTGTAGCGCCGAGGGAAGGAAGGATATTGCTGTGTAGTTCGCTGAATGGACTTCATATCAAAGAAGACAGAACTCTTTATAACCACTGGTGTGATAACCTCAAATCCTACAAAGCTTTATTCAACTAAACGTCACAGCTCAATTACAACAACAAAAAATTGGAAACGCTGACTAGTTTAAATAAAATATCTCTTTCTAACTTACAAATTATTAAAAAATTATCCGTTTCGAAGGGTTGATTCCACCGAAGTGGGTCTAGGCCGATACGTATTTTCAAAATGAGTTCATTGGCCTTAGTGCTTACTTATCTAGTCTCTGGACAGGACCATCCACTGCATAAGGTCAGAAAATATATATATTTTTTTTCTTTTTACCTCGTTAAATATTCGTCATATTAAAAATGCTTCAAATAAAGTTTGGGAATCTTAATAACGGCAAAAATTTTGTGTTCTTTCTTTGTACCAGCTCTTGTCAGAAATTTAGATAAATTTCGATTTCAGCTTAATGTGAAAATGGTCTGCACTGCACCAGTAAGAACCAAAATTAAACTGATTCTATCGCAGACTATCAATACGAAGTTCGGTCAGAATTCAGTGAATAATTATGGGGATGAAACATCTGGGCAGAGACGGCCAGACTCCACAAGTGCTCGGGTCCTGTCTTGTCGAGTACACTTTATGCAGCTCAGCAGTCACCAACATTGTTCCGATCACGTTTAACTTAAACATTCCATATTGTCACGTATCCTGGTTACGTGGCTAATAATTAATTGGTTCTGGATTAGATGAATCGATTTATTGGGCACTCACAAGTCGTAACTACAAATAATCATAAACCTTCAAAAGATTACTGGAACAATAACACATCAAATAAAGCCTTCAACACTTTAACTCTTGGATGCTCCTGAAGCGAATTCGGTGATTTAAGTACGAAGCCAAGTCCAATTCCGTAATTCCGCAATCCCGTAATTAATTAATTCGTCTGACAAACTCTCCTGTTACAATGTTTCGGCGAACCTTGGAGAAGTCACCTCTTGCAACAGTAGAGTTATTGCGTTCTTAGCCGTTACTGTGCTTTGAGCAGTTCGCTGCCGTGGATATCGGCTTTCTAAGTTACACTGCTTGTATCAAAATCCTAGTGACCGAAGTTCTACAGTTGACTATAACCAACAATAAAACAAATGATGACACAGTAGTGTCTATTTGTCTCTTTCAGAACTATTGTTGTATAGACTGCCCCATTCAATTGACTGTGTTACCTAGGAAATGCGTTTACTGAGCCGTTGCCTAGCTATACACGTTACAATAAGTACCGGGCTACAACTTTGGGATGATGCGAATAATTACAGTCTCTAAGTGACTGCTCATGTCTTCGCCCCCTCGAACATTGAGGTCATTGGTTCGAATCCCACTCAAGGCATGGATGTCTGTGTTAGGGGCCTTGTGACGGTCCTACCGACTGTCTACGATTAAGAAACTGAAGTGCACGAAGCGTTTCACGGGTGCCTTATGCTTCAAGTGGGAGCAGCAGGAACAGAAGAAGAAGAAGAAGAAGAAGAAGAAGAAGAAGAAGAAGAAGAAGAAGAAGAAGAAGAAGAAGAAGAAGAAGAAGAAGAAGAAGAAGAAGAAGAAGAAGGAGGAGGAGGAGGAGGAGTGGATGTTCGACTATAATTTGTGTCGGGGATACTATGTACCCCAATTTTATTGATCACTGAGTGTACCCTCTACTGTACACTGTCCGGCATCCATTTAACTGGCATTGGGGAACGTTTCTCATGGGTCAAATAGGAATCGCAGCCAACGTCGCGAGTTGTCTTCACTCATCCAGTACGCCTAAACGACGAATTGTAAAGGATATAAAAGGCCAGTTTTACTTTTTTAAGCTACTTCCATGCGATTAACAAACTTCATCGCCCATGGACTTCAACTCTTTCTGTTCTGAACCCTTCACAAATTCGTGTTTGTCAGTGTCAGTGAAAACACAACAAGAACAAGAACAACATCAACAAATTCCTGCTACGTACTTCTATGAGACGCTCCCAAAAGAGGTCCTATCACATCCTGTTCTGTACAGTTCAATGAATATCCCTGCTTTTCTATCGATTTGAGCTCCCTCCTTTGTTTCCTTTGCTCTCTTTAAGATTCCAGTTCTGTCTTGCACCGATCCTTATTTCATCCTTAGCCATCCTTAGCCCATATCCAACCTATATCCATCTCTTCCTTTGTTTCTAAAGACAAAGTTGGTTAAACATTACCGCCATCTATGCGCCGACTGCCTAGAAGATGTGGGAACCTCGACCTCTCACACTCTCTAGGCCTTCACGGACTGTTACAGCGACAGCTTTTAAAGTTAGTTGCATGGCTGATTCTGCGTCATTTGACGATAAAATGCAGAGTTAATGCCGCAATGGATGAGAAGTTACAGTATGGTTTTAATTTAACGAAAAGCATCGAACAGAACATCGGTATTTATCCGACAAAAAACGTTACTGGTCAGCTAACCTGCGTAGTTAATCAGTGAGACTCAGGAACTTAACTAATTACACCCCACAATAACTCACTGAGGGAGGCAGTTTCAGTTTCCATATTCCGCTGTTTTATTATTAACGTTTATCGATCACGTTCGCATTCGGTAGGGAAAGGCATTTATTCCTACAAGGAAGCCTCAGAAGTATTATTGTACTTCGCCGTAAATACTGTACACGTCTTTCCCCTCCAAACACGGCGCATTCTATTCGCGCATGCTCAGTTTCGTTACGTATTCCGTCAGAAAGTAAAACCATAAATGCTGTTACTTAGTGAAATACGTTTCCTTATGTTGCTGCAACAATGAAAAATACATTACTACCTATAAACGTCACTATACATTTGTTGAAACTGAAATATCAATAGGTACAATTACAGTGTACTGTATTTAGGTAACCAGTCAATAAATTGTGCAAAATATGTAACAGTTCTTCTAGTTAACTTTTCAGAATTGGGGAGCGAGTTATAAACACTGAGAAAACTAAGTATATATTGCTGTCTCGTCACCAAAATGCAGGGCAAAATCATGATATAAAGATAGGAAACAGATGTTTTGAAAATGTGGCACAGTTCAGATGTTTGGGAACAACAATGACAGATCGAAACTTGATTCAGGAGGAAATTAAGATGAGATTGGACTCGGGTAATGCTTGCTACCATTCAGTCCAGAACCTTTTGTCTTCTCGTCTGTTGTCCAAAAACGCAAAAATCAGAATATACAGAACTATAATTTTGCCTGTGGTTCTGTATGGGTGTGAAACTTGGTCTATGACGTTAAGGGAGGAACATAGACTGAGGGTGTTTGATAACAGGATGTTGAGGAGAATATTTGGACCGAAGAGAGATGAAGTGACAAGAGGTTGGAGAAAACTGCATAATGAGGAGCTTCATAACTTGTACTCTTCTCCAAGTATAATTAGAATGATCAAGTCAAGGAGGATGGGGTGGGCAGGTCATGTAGCACGAATGGGGGAGACGAGGCATGCGTATAGGATATTGATGGGAAAGCCAGAAGGAAAGCGACCACAGGGAAGACCAAGGCGTAGGTGGGTGGACAATATTACAATGGATCTTAGAGAGATAGGATGGGATGGTATGGGTTGGATAGATCTGGCTCAGGATTGGGACCAGTGGAGGTCTCTTGTAAACATTGTAATGAACCTTTGGGTTCCATAAAATGCTGGGAAATTCTTGAGTAGCTGCTGAATTTGCGGCTCCTCCAGAAGGGCTCAGCTCCAGGAGTAAGTAAGTAAGTACGTAAGTAAGTACGTAAGTAAGTCAACAATTTTCAAACGGCATACCCTTGAAGAATGACGCAAGTGAATTAGAAAAACCAGAGGAGCATTTGACTACACGGAACTGTGGTGAAATCGGACATGGTATGTTACTCGTATGCATTAGTTCAGCTGGTCATCATAATATCCTGAGTGTACATTTTGTTCTGAGGTTACTTAACAACGCCAATTCATCTGCTGAGATTAGTATGTAGGAAAAAATGAAATGAAGAGATGACCATGAACGGCGAGTAGATAAGAATCCGACAGAAAGCGATCGTATTATGTTTCAAGGCACTGCCACGTCATTCGCAAGGGAAAACAGTAAAACTGCTTCCTTCTATGGGCTCATTTGTATTTGCGTCTGTCAAATTACTAAGTTGGTTTATGTGAACTAGATTTGTAGGATACTTTTTGAATTTCACAACAGTAATATTATAAGCGAAGTTCCATACAAAAAATCCCCAGTGGAATGTTATTATCTTGCGAAATGTAGAGAAAGTGGTTTAAGTACCAGTCACAAATTAAGCAAATCTACATGTTACATATAAATAAATGGAATGCGTACTTTTTTAATTCTGAACGTTCCATTTGACGTCCTATTTAACGCTACTACAAAATCGGAATGGTTACGAAGGACTGTAAAGGACAAGGACAGGGAAATATGAAACTCTAATTCACATGTGAACACCACTGAAAAGAGGCTACTGTGAAGATAAAGTTATGTCTGAAGCGGGATATTATTAAACTGAATCTAATGAGAAATGTTTGTCTGTGAGCATTAGAATTACACTTAGGCTCAAAATAAAATGACTCTGGAGCGAAACATCACTGTCGAGTTGGTAGGATTCCTGCTTCGTATTCGGGAGATCTTGGGTTCAATCTCTGCCCGGAGACCGGCTATCCTGACTGAATAATTTCGAGATTTTCCTCAGTCCCTCCAGGAAAATAACGGGTCAACCCTCAATTTAGGGCACGGCTACGTCTTTCCGCATATTTTGGGAATGATTATTCACTAATCATCTTCGACGCCATGTAGTATGCGCTACTAACACCGTTGCTAAAGAAACCACGAATAAAAAAATGAATGAACAAAATATTAGAAAAATGATTAAAGAAAACTGTCCGCATTTGACTTCCACGTTAAATTCCTACGAAGATGTTTAATAAGAAAGAGGTTAGTTTTACGATATACAACACAAACCAGACACGTTAAGGACTGGTCAAATGTTCCCCATAATCTTCGCAAATAGCTAGTACGTGAACATCCCATACAGACTCTTCTGGTGGCATCGAACAAACAACTGCTACTGAGCGACAAAACAAGTTGTCACGTACTGTAATTCAGAACCCATTAGATACGCATTTTGACTGTGAGTCAAATTGGAAAAGAATACATGCAAGGCTAGTACATATTCGGCTGTTTTACTTGTAGCTCTTACGTTACTTTTTGCTAGAAAGGGATTACTTTACAGTTAAATTACAGCTATATATATAATGCTCATTACTTTGAACTCCTTACCTTATGTTAACAGAAGACATATAATGTAGACCGTCTTTAAGAAATCTCCTGTACTAGAGGTGTAGGAATACAATTCATCACAAATCAAACAGCACAGCGTAACTTCTGCATGCCACTCGGCTCAACACAACTGCTGCTGCACACGGAAAATTACAATAATGTCACAAGTAGTAGTCCAATGTCACTCCACTCCAAGCGACCTCAGTCACAACAAGTGATAAACACGTCAATACACACAAATTTCCTCTTTCTAGTATTTAAAATGAGAAACACTGTTAATATGGAAAACCACAAACTTCTAAATCCACTAATATAACGTGCTCTCGTGTTCGACCATGCGTTGTTCTTCCCTGCACGCTGATTGGCTGATCAACACGTGAGAGGTAGCAAACGTCACCAGTAGTACACTATACGCACTCCCGTAGTATGAGTGTGCTCAAATGTCAAAACGTTTCCGCATTAAGGGGCGTGTCCAGCTTGGCCCACGCTACAAACAGATACCGAAGCGTAAAGTAATAAACAACAGTACTGACGATGGTATAAAACGTTCTCAAAACACACGATCACTTATATGTCACTTTTGCCCTTCAAACTGTTTTGTAGACACAGGAAACAAGTTTAATGGAGGTCACAAACTGCAGTGCACACCAACACAAACATACGAACAGAGAGAGAAAATTATGCTTTGCTCAAATCCACGTGAATCCAGGATTAAATGTGGCAAGACAGTTCGCGAACCACAGGACCCACCCCCGCTTTCCAACCGCGTGCATCAGCAGTCGCACGAAATGTGGCCTAAAAAGCTCCGTGGATTTGCCGCCACGCGCAGCGCGTCGTCTGCTGGATTACCGAGATGAGCCGAGTGCAGCCGAACTCTTCGAAGGATAAGAGCGAAGTGGAGTGGAGGGGAGACTGATTGAGTGACAAGAGTGGAGGGTGAAAAAGAAGGACAAAAGCGAGCTGCAAGCGGCACTTGGAGTGAATAGTAAAGCTTGGCTGTTAGCTAGCAAAAGCGTTTCCACTACCGAAACCAAACCAAAACCGCGCGACTAACTGGTAGGTCATGTTACACGAGGCGAAACGCTTTGAACGCGGAAAGGCATGAGACCGCAAACAGCGAACACAGGCCTCACGGAAAAAAACCGAAATTTATATGAATCGTAAGCTGTATGTTGTAGACTAACAGGCCTGTAAAAGAGGTGACGCAGTTGACTGTAGTAATTGCCTATGAATGTGCATGTTGACAACTATATACAGAGCTCTGTCCACAGCCAGTTTCTGGATATCACCAGTACTGCATTCGACGCAACAGGTCAACTAGTGATCAGACAGGCTAATTCTCCACTCAACAGAAACTCGAGGAAAGACGGCAGTAAAATGGGGCACTACATTTATAGACTTCAAGAACGCGTGTGACCGAGCAAACTACATCAAGAGCTAACGCTTCTGATTTATATTCGATAGGCGCTTGGTTCGAATCTGGACCGTGATAATGGATATCGTTGCTTTTTTGTGGTTTCCCTCGGTCCTGCCACAAAAATGTCTGGATGGTACCTCAAATTTTGCCACTACCACTTCCTTCAAAACCACTATTCCTGTTAATCATCCTGTCATTCAGTCTGTAGAGAGAAGGGCTAGGGGCTGGACGGCTGGACATCGGTTCCCGACGGGGCAACAATTTTCTCTTCTCCAAGGAGTCTGGGTTCCACCCAGCTTCGTATCCTTTAGGAGCCAGTGGTTCTTTCCCCTGTGATAAAGCGGCCGGGACTTGAAGTTAGCCACTCACAGAAATGTAGTGCTGAGGTCAGGAAATGTGGCGCTATACTTCCACTTCTCCATACGTCTTCATGGCATAGTGCTTAATAAATTAACTTTATCTGTCAATGCTGTGCAGCCAAAGCCACTAACAGTGACACCAAATAAGCCAGAAAATAAATAAAGAAATAAACAAACGGATAATCAGAAATTATGATTCAGTTAAAATAAAACCATTTTGTAAAACATTCTCCTTGAAGTCGGAATATCTATGAAAGTAGACGAATTAAAATGAAAATCATTACAACTGGACATGTTTTATGAATTTCCTATTCAGAATGGTCTAAATAAAGAGTTTATTTTTTGCGAAAGTCATTTTAAACTTGGCCCCAGAATACGACATTACGAAGATCAAAGGAAATTCGGAGGGTTTGAGTTGAATGGGGCACAAATTATTACTCTGTGTTGAAGTGCTAATTTACTGTCGAAAATATAAATACCGTATCTTAAAAAAAAAAGAGAGTCTGTATCATACGCTGGGGCCCGCGGTAGTATAGTTGGTTGAGGCACTATGCTACAAGCGGGAGGTAGCCGATTCGATTCCTGATGAGGTCGCTGGATTTTTCATTTGACCTAATCCTTCCAGCCGCACTATGGCCCTGGCATCGACTCAGCCTCTAGCAGAAATGAGTACCAGGAATCTTTCTGGGGGGTAAAGGGCGACCGGCGCAGGCTAAAAACTTCAATGTCATCTGTAAGCCGATTGTGTAGAAAATGTGGGAGCCTCGACGTCTCACAACCCTATGGGCCTCAACGGTCTGTTACAAGGATAGCTTTACCCTTTCATTTTTACCTTATCAGGCGCTACCAAGGAGTTTGATATAGAAGCAATCGTACAGAAATTCAACTATGAGGCAGGTGTTATTTTTATTAATTTATTTCGTTATCTGTGGTTCATTTGTTTAACGAATCTTTCAGATTATGTAGCATAGCGTCGAACAATAAGATGCTTAGTGAATAAAGAGTAGGAGGAATATTTGGGCCCCACGGGCAGGAAGTAACGGGAGGCTGGGGCAAGTTGTAAGAGAGGAAATTTACAATGCGCGTTCTTTATTTAGCCCATTATTAAATTAAATAAAGATAGTCTTTCAGATGGTCGATGAATAAAGCAAATATAGGAAAGATGATAAATGCAAACAAGATTTCGGTAGGAAAAACGTGACGGTAAGAAATTGTTTGCTAGATCTATGTTCAGAGGGAGGATAATATTAAAAAAAGTTTAAAGGAAGAGTGTAGGGTTGTGTGGATTGGATTCATGTGCATCAGGACAGAGTCCAGTGGTGGCCTGCTGTGAACACAATAATTAAGCTTCACTTTCCGTGAAATAAGTAAAAATAAAAAAAAATGATATGTGCTCTAATGGGGAACACATTTCCCACAAACAATCGTTGATACCTGCATATTTCATTGGTTTCTATGTTTGTCTGTCGCAGGTACGAATATATTTGTGTAGCAAATCAAATTATGGTTTCAATGCACATAAGCAGTAATCATTACTTTTCTTTATATATTCATTACATCAAAAGACAACAAAATCTTGGTCGATCACCTACGAATGGAGACAAAATTGTATGTTGATATAGACGCCCCCGAAACGTTGAAGCTTGACACGACGTAAATCTGAGGTTTTCAAATGACAGATAGGCTCCAGAATTAAGAGAGATTAACTACTTGTAGCTTTAATGCCAAATACATCCGTTCAGTAGCTTCGAAGGCTGAACATTCAGACAAACAGTCACGATCTATAGGTTACACGTATGTGCTTACTTTGTGTAAAGGACGCATAAAACGAATCAGCTGCGAAACGCCTAATTAAATTCACGAAGCTTGCTATGGGTAACATCGTCTTCCTGAAAGAGGTAGTCGACACAGTTCGATAATTTACCAAATTGCCACCTCTAAGAGATAGCGGGGTCCCAAGGGACCGCGAATATCTGCAACGAAAGCAATCAGAGGAGAGAACGCACTTCTGTTGAAGCTGTGGAGGGGACGGGCTGCTGCAGCGGGACCAACGTCTGTTCAAATGGCTTTCAGTGTAGCCGAGAGTGGTTACTCAAATTATTAGCCATATCAGTTGATATAAATTTGTGTGTCGATATCGGATAAGCTTATAGGCCTATGGGCACCGAATCGTTTTGATGGTTTAGAATTTTTTAACTGATTAACTCGAGCCTTGATCTGTGCATTTCTTTGCAATATGTAACTGTCCCTTTAACGATGAACTGAAAAAGTCTCCCCACATGTTATGTAATGGGCGCAGAGAGACTTGGGCGATTTGACCTAAATCGAAGATGTTACCTTGGATCTGAAGTAAACAGAGGTTGAGGGTATGGTCTGGATATTATTATCTGGTTCATGCTTTCGAGCGGCGGGCTCGTGTACACGCGGTTACTATCCTTCAGGTTCGACAAAAGGTGGTAAACTGAGTTAGTTACATAAAGGCCGCGCCACAGCTCAAGCGGTTAGTCGCTGGCGTCCCACTGCGGCGGCCCGGGTTAGATCCTGGGTCTGGTCAAGTGGGATTTGTGGTTGACAAAGTGGCGCTGGAGCGGGTTTTCTCAGAGTACTTCGGTTTCCCCTGCCAATCTTCATTCCACCAAATTCTCCATCATATTCACCCGGGGCAGGCTACAATAGGCCAATCAGTGGTCGCCGTGCCGAGTGGACCCAGTTGGACTCCACCCCCCACTAAGCGAATAATTAGTTATATAAACGTTTACTTAGACCATATAGCCAGTTTAGGTCGTTGATTTATTTAAAATTCACATTTTTATTATTAGTTTTTTAATACAATCTTATGTTATAAAACCACCAATACTCTCTTTCGAAGTGTCACAGGCTGCATATTCAGGGCGCACGTTTTCTGAATCGGACGGGAAAAGAGACATTAAAAATGCAATATAAACACGAAGATGCTTTTGTATTAGGCCTTTCACACCATGCATTTAGCGATTTTGATAGAATTTGTAAAATAGAATCTAAAATGTTAAAGCATGAAATCCATAACATCGGTACCTGGCCTCCAAATATCTCATAGTGCAATGTGAAAGCAGAATCAAGACAGGGACAGTCAGTGTAGTGTCAGAATAGTCAAACAGATATTTACAACCTTCTTGAATTATTTATACATAAATACGTAACTTGATAATTAATTACGAACACATACTCACTAGGGTATAGTATTAAAACTCTTTTAACTTTAATCTTAATTAATTTTGAATTAATTTTCAACCAATTTCCATTTAATTTAATACCAAAAACGGTTTTAAGCCGTTGAGTAAACAAACCAGAAGTCGACTACTAAGCAATAATCACACAATCACACTGTCAAATATGAAGAAAAATATGGATCCCTATTGAACAAAAATTCAGCACCTAGTTAGTTATTGGAGAGGGTGGGTTTCCCCATACACTTAGACCAGTATTGGTCCATTGTGCTTCCCTCTATGATATTCTACCAGTCTCTATTCCCTACCGGTACTGGTGCGAGTCATCAGTCCCGACTCAGCCAGCGAGTTCGGCCTCTACTGGCTCAGCGGTATCTCGATGCTTCCCCCATTTACCAGAAGCGTTAGAGACTACTGTTGGGCGGGAAATGTCCTGAATTTGGCTCAGTGGTCCCCTTGGGACATGAGGTTCTTTTACGTGTCGTAAAGCTACGACACGGGACCCACGGCTTAAAGTCCCTCCCGGAGGACTTGTTCCCTGAATTTTTCCGCCCTTAAAAATTCCACGACCTCCGCCGAGTTTGAACCCGCGTACCACGAGTCATGAAGTGGGAACGTTACCTCTAGACTACGGAGGCCGCTAATTCAGCATCTAAGTACACAGAGATACTGATGATGACCCAATAGGGATCGAAAGATTTCGTGATTAACATTAATGTATTTTTTATTGCTAGTGGAGTGCGACTAAGTCCCTTGTACTGCGGTCACTTCTGGCCTAAAACAGTAATGTAAATAACTTTTGTTATTACCTTTACTGAATTGTTGTTCTGACGGATAGAAATACACTATTTTGATGTTAAAGCAGTTATCAACAAGTTTACGTCTTTAATATTATCTTTACTTAGGCTAAATTCGATTTTAGCTTCATGTGAAGTAGGAATCATATTTCGCTGATATGAAGCAAAATCGAATGTTATGAACAACGTTCCATACACTCGTAGATTACCCTAATACAAAACGTAATCGAAGTCTGCCTAATAATTTCGAAAAAGAAACACATGGATACCGACCTCCTCATTCCGACCATGCGTTCGTTTTATGCACTTACTGTGAAGAATATATAGCGAACAAGTGACGGGCGAAACACATATTTTATTTGAGAGTCTTTGTAACTAACAGAACAACTATTTTTACATTATTCTTATGTATGACCAGCACAAAAGTCCGTTGAAATTCCAACAGAAAACTGTTGTTCTTATCCTCCTACTTGGCTAGGCTGTACTTTCTTTTCTTAGTGTAACCCACTTTCATAGGCCTGTATTACAGCGCTTGAGAGACACACAGAGAAAATGATAACACCGCATGGAAAGTTTATATTAAGGCAATAAACTTAGGGAAAGAGAATTATCTTTATAACAGGAAATGGTGAACACAGAGCTACTGACCCAGCATGTCTTCTACTGTTTTCTACAGCCACTACAACTTCTGGTCCTATTCGTAACATTCGAACATACGTAGGTCCAAACGTAAAATAACAAATATTAGCATTTTCTGTTAGGAATGATATCCCATGAGTAAGAAATTTACCCTAATAAAGCAGATGTAGAGAGAGACGGTAGTCATAAAGCTGAATTAACCTTAGAAGTTTACTATTAATACTTGTTGAAGGACAGCAATTAAAATTAATTCATGTTACACTTTGTTCAGTGAGGGACCTACGGCATTGGCAGCCTATTAAATAGGATTACAGGTAACAAATACATGAGCTTGTACTGGATTATTTAAACAGTTCCTAGACTTCAGACTCAATCGAGATATCAACGCGTGCCCTGAGAGTCTCTCGGTTGGCAGAGACATTGCAAGGTACCAGCTACCCAACTAGCGAACCATACCATATATCCAACAGACTTAAATTATCCTGTGGGTTATGACACAGTGTTGCCTCTAAGGTGATTACAGACTTTTTTGAAGCGCCTCTGTGGTCTAGTGGTAAGAGTTCCTGGCTACATACCCAGAGGTCCCGGGTTCGATTCCCGGCGCTACAATTTTTTATGAGAGGTAGTGGGTCTGGAACGGGGTCCACTCAACCTCGTGAGAATAATTGAGGAGCTATTTCAAGGAAACAGAGCCGCCGGTCTAGAAAACCGAGATTAACGGCTGTGGGGAACCATTGTGCTGACCACGTGACACACCCTATCCGCAAAAGTTGGCATTAACTTCGCCGATAAGCGGCGGTCGCTCGGTCAGTATAGCTCGCTTGCGGACTAAAGCCACGGAGTTTGTTTTGCATGATATTCGTACTTTCACCTTGAAATCTTAATGATGAAGGCAACAGGGTCCTTCGAAACGTTGGTAAACAGCTACCATACTAGACTGAGTTATAAGCGAGACAACCACAAAGCACGTACAGCTATTCACCACCGTGTAAACCACAAGTGACATATCCAGTACATTAAATGAAACAGGGAACTCTAAACCATTGAACGGAACGCAGAGGACTGTAGACTCAGAATAAAAAAAGTTTGCATGATATGCGTTTCTCATTACCTGCCGTGGACATCAGTGCTGCAGCTTTGTCAGGCTAATAATACACGTAGATACGGTAACTATCGCCCGGACAGCGGTAATTTCCGCTTCCTGTTTGAAGCGATTTTTATTACCTTTACCATACGGTTAGCTAGTCCTTCTGAAGGTGGATCCGTGATCGATTCAACGGCAGCGAGTAAAAAAATAATACGGATAAAGTACGAAGGAGCTATGATGTTTAATTATCTTCAGATGACCCTGAATACAAAAAGTGAAAGTCTTCTTACTCCTGTAAAACTATTCCTCACTTGTTCAATTTGGAAACTTAAGTGCTTCCCAGCTAAGCTATATACTCAGACTGCGACAGTAGATTTAACCGCCAGAATATTAAATAATTTTTGTTCAGGATCTTCCCCCCCCCCCCCCCCCCCCCCCCCCCGGCCTGCCCCACCGCCGTCTGCGCCGTCACGCTNCAGTCTGTGGAGGCCCATAGCCTTGTGAGACACTGAGGGTCCCACATTATCTAGACAATCGGCTCACAGTTGGAGGTAAGTTTGTCGGTCTTATGCGCCGGCCGCCCTTTCCCCCCCTCCCCCCGGAAGATTGGTACTCATTTCTATTAGAGGCTGAGTAGACCCCAGAGCCATAGTGCCACTGGATGGATTAGGTAAATTGAAAAAAAAATCCACCTCATCGAGATTCGATCCCACGACCCTCCGGCTTGTGGTATAGTGCCTCAACCAACCACGCTTCCATGTGGCTGATTCAGGATCTTGCATTATAAGACATGTTGTACAATTTTACTTATTCAGAGGAGCCATATTTTCTTCACTTTCTGTACATACCAGAGAAAGTTCAACAGTGGCACCATCTACGTGTATTACAAAAGATTTCCTGCCCATTTAAAACCTAAAACTACGTACTTCGAACTCCTATTCATTAATTAGAAACATTACACCACGAAGTTATCACAGAGTTTTGTGACAGACTATTTTATGTTGGAGATTTTTTATCATCTTTATAATTTATTTTTAAAAACTTTTACATTTTAATCATCTTTTATTTTTCATTTTTTTTTTTTGTGGTCGTAAGTGCGGCAGGTCGTAAGTCGACGACCAAGTGTACGTTGAAAATAGGCCGATGATGATGAAATCGCTGCCTGTTTATTGTGTCTCCCAGAATTCACTGGGCTGTGAAGCAAAGTACACAATAATCTGTACTGATCTTGACGTTGTCCCTCATCCCGTTGTTGCATGCAATGCGCACGGCAGTGTTATTGAGAATGCTGTTGTATGTAAAAGGCATGTACAGAAGCTGGAGTCACTGTGATGGGCGAGTAAGACTGAGCGAAGCTCAACGTTTTGTAATGCAAAGGTGTGTCCAAACATAACATTACGTATTCAGGTCATGTACAGAGACATCGAAAACCGTCGCGTAGAAGTTCGGTCCGTGAGGAACAACAAGTAGCAATGCTACCTGGGACTTCCGCCTCACGCCGTTTCTGAAACCGCAGCATTTGCTTCTGAACAGCAAAAATTGCTAGTCAACCAGCTCAGTTCTTGAGACAGGGTGCACCTTAAAAAGGAAATTAAGAAATTTTCCACGTTTTAAAAGGTTTATTCATCCCTTTTCACGCCGCCTTCAATATGTTTTGTGATCTGAACGGCGTATAGAAATTCTGTCATGTGCTCTACAGTAATCTGATCTAATCACTTCGATCTTTAGCAAGGGTGGACAGAAGGCGGCTGGTGGCAATATACGATTGTATGAAGCATACAACGATCTGATCCGGGATAGCCCAGTTGATAGAGCGATGCGCTGCGGGCTGGATGGCTGGAGTTCAATTCCATGATGGGGCTGGAGTTCAATTCCATGATGGGGTAAGATCTTCTTGTGCCCACATAGCCTTCTATCCAATGGGTACTGGGGGGGGCAGTCTTGGTAAGGAGTCTATTAAGGCGTGAAGCTGGCTATTCACCTCCTAATGCCAAGGTCAAGAACGATGGAGCTATACCCCCCCTCCCTATAGGTCTCCATGGCGTGGTGCTTAATCAATAAATGTCCTGTAATTTATTTATATATTGTGACATGATGCCTGAAAGCCGGAATAGCGGAACCAGATTAGACGTTTATTGGTAGGCAACGGCTTGGTAAACAGGCTCCAGCTGCAAAGAAGTAAGCAGCAATGAAAGGAATGTTAGGAGAGAGTGTTTTCTGTTGGAGCCGCCCCGAGGCTGTATATCGAGGATCCCAGTCCAGCTGAAAGAATAGTTGAGGGAGTCTCTTGAGATGGCAGTCGAATATGTCCTGGTTTCGACTCAACCTCTCACAGAAATGAGTATCAAAAATATCCCTGGGGGGTAAAGGGCGGCCGACGCTTAAAGTTGGCATCCTTACCGCCATCTGTGAGTCGATTGTCTAGAAAAATGTGGGAGCCTCGACGTCTCACAATGCTTTTGGCCTCCATGGCCTGTTACAGGGATACCTTTACTTTTCTTTATGAATGACTTCGTTGAACCAAACTGGAAAGAAATCTCACGTCGTAAGATAGATACACAAAAAGACGGTTAGTGCTTGCAGTTTGCATCGTGTGCAGCTCAGGTTTTTATCTGACTTGCAAGACTGGCTGTCCTATTGAAGTCGTTATGGTTATCGTCTTTTATCGAGAGCGTCAGCGTGGCTCTAAGGGTCTAGAGTTACTTACACTGAGGAACCCAGGCCGAATATCAATTTTATCGGATACAGTGATTATTATTTTTTTTGTGGGCTTTCTAGCCCCCCCCCAGACTATTATCTGATTAGACCTTTAAATAGATTACGAATCTACTTTGCACCTTCAGAACTGATTTATCTAAGTTCCTTTAACATTTTCGTCACTAGGTCTCTGAAGTGGTCTTTTTCTTTGACATTCTCTGATCATTGTTTTGTGTACAGCTATTTCCCCAACTTGAGATGCATTCCCTGAACAGTTTATCTTCCTTCATTTGATCTCCCTGAAGATATTAAAAAGAATAGAATTGCGAGGATTTTCCTCTGTAACTACATCTCTCTTAGGGCCAAACGTCATTCTGAGCGCTTTGTTCATACCCTCAATCATATGTTCTTTCGTAAGACACAGAAAAAGTTTCACACCCAACCATAAGCATAAGTAAAACCACAGATATATTTCCAAAAATATTTCGTGTGTCTCGTTACTGAATTAGTCTATCAGCTGAATTGTTTCTGTGACTACCAGAAATCCCATTTAATGTAATTCTGGCGCACTATTCTAGATTTGGCCTCCTATGTGAAATTATAATTTCTACTGCCTATGCAATGTAATCAACTAACATTCTTTTTGGTTTAATAGTGAAGTTACATTGAATTTTCAATGTACTATTTGAAATTTGATTTAATAATACTCTGTACAATTAGCGACATAAACTGATTTATAGTAGAGGCATAAATTAACAGTTTTCTGTACTGTACGCAGCCAATTTCTCCCATTCCAATGCAGCAGTTCGACTTGGTGATAACATTAAATCGCCGGAGATAATTGTGGTGACTCTCATGACCTGCGATGCGATGAGCCTTATTATTAGAATGAGCCTATTAATTCAGTGACCTCAACTTGACCGTTGTTCATAAATGTCTCGTATATCACATTTAGAATATTCAGAGCCAACAACAACAACAACAACAACCAGTCTTGGTAACTTCCTTTGTGATCTCAGACACGTTTATTGTTTTGAAGAAAGGTGAATGAGCTACAGGGTGACAAGGTTGATTCTTGCTGGTCTTGTTTAAGTAACAAAGGAACTGTTCAAAAATGAAAACAGTGCAATATCTTCTTCCTATTTTGCGCTATAGAAAGAAAGAAAGGAAGAAAATATAAAGAAAAAATAAAGAAAGAATTAAATAATCAAAGCTCAAGCTAGTATTTCTGTATATTTAACCTGGTTATTACATATCGTCTACGGTTCGCAATGAAAATGTAAACTGTAATCCAATGATAATGTCTAGGATAGAAAAGATAGGGTATGATGTATCTTTATTTAAGTCATTCACTAAGGGCTTAAATTACTTGATGTCTGGGAGCCAATAAGATGGTAAAATCCACGGTAAAACTGTACCTAGTCTTATTTGAAAAATTTATAATAGTTATTCAAGTTGGGTAAGAAATTTCATGCTTTGTGGAGCCCGAATATTTATCTTTATGTTCACATACTCCCTCCATTAGACAATATTTCAACCAACTGAATTCACTTAACACCTGCAACGATTATTTCTCTGAAATCGGTTTTAATATTATTTTCTCATTTACATCTACTTATTCAAAATTTACCTCTCCTTGGCCACTCATGTTATAATCCTCGCGCGTTTTATCTCCTTCTTTCTATCACTCTCGCATTACAAATATTAAGAGGAAAGTATAAATTGTACAATATAAGTAGAAGGGTAAAAATTTTGGAGTTGCTATTTATACAATATTAAGAGAAAGGCTAGAAAATGTGAAGTTCCTATTTGTACAATATCGAGAGAAAAGTGAAAATCGTGAAGCTCCAAATTATAAATTATTAGCTGAAGGGTACAAATTGTGAAGCTCGTAACTATACAATATTATAAGAACAGCATAGGTTGTGAAGCTCCTACTTATAAAACAAGTTACTAAGAAAAGAAAAAAGCAAAATGATCCCCACGAAGGTCTCATAAAGTTTGTGATCCTTGCCTTCAACTGATTTCTGCAACTTAAATATCACTTTGATAAAAAAGTTTCAGGTCTATACTATTTGCCCTGTCAGCCGGAGCCTAAGACTGACAATTCCATCGTCATCTGTGAGCCAATTGTCTAGCAAATATAGAAGCCTCAACGTCTCATAAACCTATGGGTCTCCACAGCTTGTTACAAGGATAGCTTTACCTTTTACCTAGCCTCCTTTCCGATGGGTATTGCAGGCTATTTCCCTGGAGATAAAGCGGCCGGTGCGTGAAGATGACCACCCATTTCTAACTAATGCATAGGCGTAGAAAATGTGGATCTATACATCCATTACCCCATAAGCCTTCATAATGTGTTGTTTAATTAGTTAAACACAGGGACAACTTTACCTTTTACCTTTTGCCCTGTGTCTCTTGAGGTTTACCAGCTGTAACAGACCCGAAGTGTCCGAATTGCGCCTCAGTCAATGTAGTGCTGACGGTTAGCAATTTCCGTGATTGCTTTCATTATAATTTTACAACAGTATTGATCCTCCTTTAAGAGTTTCCAGAGCATTCATATTGAAAACTTCTTAGCAGAGTAAAACGTGAATTATGGAATTGTCAAGTACTTGAAACATTAACTATCCTTCGCAATTCTCTCTCCGTCCTTACGCAGTTCACTCATTTCAATTAAAATTTCGAACCATGCTTCGAACATAGATACGTTAGAAAAATCTAAAACATTATGCTAGTTTTCATCATGTTCGCCGGTCTGTAAGCTAGCAAAGGCACCAACAGTATGACAGATTTTTAATGTTAATTTTATTTCGATTTAGTTGGAATCCTTTGAGGGGCACTTTACGTAAGAACTTAATTAAACTTATTGCAGATCCTGCATTCTGAGTGTGAGTTCATGTTATGTAGTTTCGCTACTGACATCATCGTCAAACAGCATCTTAGAAATGTCTGAATATCTTTGTCATGTCATTCTGTAAATACATCGTATTCCTGCTGTACAATTTTAAGTTACCAAATAGCTCAGACATTCACAAAATAAGTAACTAAAAAAGGTTTCGGTGTTTAAATTACTGACAACGGGAGCATGAGCTCTTCTGGGGTGTTTAAGGCAGACTTAGGGTTAGAAGAAGGGTTACGAGAGCCTGGGATATTATTATTATGTAGATCCAAACTTTTTAACTGCACCTGGGGTTACCAGGAATGTCGCTACGCTTGAACCAATGAATTCATTTATATTTTTCACAAGTATGATTTGACGAATAACATTCTGTTTTATCGACTTTTTTAAAATCTAGTGTTGTATTGGCATAAGGAAAAATTGCCTGATCAGTGGAAGGAGTCTATTATTGTACCAGTTCAAAAGAAGGATGATAAAACTGACTGTAGTAATTATCGAGGGATATCATTGCTCTCAACTTCATACAAAATTGTATCCAATATACTTCTCTCAAAGTTAAGTCCATATATAGACGAAATAATTGGACATCATCAGTGTGTGTTTCGACGTAACAGATCAACTACAGATCAGATATTTTGCATTCGTCAGATATTGGAGAAAAAATTGGAGTATAATGAGACAGTACATCAGCTGTTCATAGACTTCAAGAAAGCCTATGATTCAGTTAGGAGGGAAGTTTTGTACAAAATTAATAGAGTTTGGGATACCCATGAAACTAGTTAGGTTGATTAAAATGTGTTTAAAAGAAACGTATAGTAAAGTCTGTGTAGGTAAATATTTATCTGATAAATTTCCTATCCAGAATGGTCTAAAACAAGGAGATGCTTTATCGTCACACCTTTTCAACTTTGCTTTAGAATATGCAATTAGGAAGGTCCAGGGAAACCACGTGGAACTGAAATTAAACGGGACACATCAGCTGTTGGCCTATGCCGATGATGTGAATCTACTTGGTGATAATGTAGATAACCACAAAGAAAAACACACAAATTTTAATTGACACAAGTAAAGAGGTTGGTCTAGAAGTAAACACTGAGAAGCCCAAGTATATGTTACTGTCTCGTCACCAAAATGCAGGGCAAAATCATGACATAAACATAGGAAACAGATGTTTTGAAAATGTGGCACAGTTAAGATATTCTGGAACAAAGATAACAGATCGAAATCTGATTCAGGAGGAAATTAAGAGGCTATTGAACTCGGGTCATGCTTGCTACCATTCAGTCCAGAACCTTTTGTCT
>NW_019739977.1:331732-333735 GCF_002891405.2 Cryptotermes secundus
TGTGGGTGTACAATATTAAAATTGATCTTAGAGAGATAGGATGGTATGGTATGGATTGGATAGATCTGATTTAGGATAGGGACCAGTGGAGGGCTCTTGTGAACACGGTAATGAACGTTCGGGTTCCATAGAATGCTGGGCCTCCGGAAGGGCGCAGCTCCATGAGTAAGTAGGTAAGTATTTTTTTTATTGCTAGTGGGATTGGAGTAAGTCCTTTGTGCTGCTGCCACTTCTGGCCTATTGTACCAGCCCCAGATGATAGGTGAGGGTGATTGTGGAGCAATTGGTGGAATGAAGATTGGCAGGGGAAACCGAAGTACTCGGAGAAAACCTGCCCCAGCGCCACTTTCTCCACCACAAAGCTCACTTGACCAGACCCGGGCTAGAACCCGGGCCTCCGTGGTGGGAAGCCAGCGACTAACCGCTTGAGCTATGGCGCGGTCTAAGTAAGTAAGTAAGTAAGTAAATAAGTGTTGTATTGCTTCCTGCTGAACATTTTACCTAGTATTATATCACTTTGCCATCTAAGATAAGTCTATTTTTCATTAATTTTATACTTAATGTCATACAGAGTGATCACCTCTCTTTCTGTCCAGGCGTATGTAAGCATCGACGCTGACGCTCCTCCACAGCAATTCACACACTGCACGGCGTGTAGAATGTGAGCACATAACCATGAAATAATAAACAACGAAGAAAACGAATATCAGATTTTGAACCTCATTGGTATAACAGATGTTTCCCATATGCTGAGTTCGTATTTGAGATATGTTAACCACTGAAAGCAGAGAGCTCTACGGAATTCCTCGTTATTATTCAAGGAGGATGTACAAAATCCTTCATTTGGTGGGCATTGCAAAGAGCCTTCGTGAACAGTATTTTATTTATTAACACTGCATAAATAATTGCAAGATTCGAGGTCAGAAGACATTCTAGGTCTAATCTATCATGGTAACTTATCAGTTTTGATGAGCATTATCACTGGAGGAATGAGCGAATATATTTCGCATAATACGAGTACATTGCAGCTGCATACTGATTCAAACAATCTTAGCGACTCGTGATTCCGTTCTAGCTCGGCTATTTTTGTAATTTGCAGAAGTTTCCTGCAGCTGTTCGTTGTTAGAGTATGATCGAAAATGCAAGTGCAGACTACGCCTTGTCATTCATGGATCACTGAGCTACTGTGTCATGTGATGTGAACTCTAATTACTCCATTACACTGAGCTCTTTTCGTATTGGTTTTACATATAAGTTCAGCGCTCAAATGGCGCTTTTGGCTAATCCTGGATCACCTGTATGTACTGCAAAATACTTACTTAATTCATTCCTTTTTACTTTTACGGTGTCGAGTTTTCTTTTCATTTTGATTATTTTACAGACGGTAGGACTCCTTGGACGAGCGATCAGCACGTCGCAAGGCCTCTACCTACACACAAGACGACACAAACACAGAATAAACACATACATATGTGGGATTCGAACCCACGATCCCGGCTTCCGAGCGAGCGAAGACAGTATATGCCTTAGACCGCCCGGCTACCGTGACCGGCGTACTGCAAAATAACTGTCACAAAATTTCAATTGTGTGTCAGCATCTTTAGATAAACCTTGAAACGTCATAGGTTTGAAGGACTTTTAATTGCGTTTGCTAATGCATGGGTTACGACATTTTGGTTCTAGACTGTAAACTGTTATCATCCCATTAGAAATACTCGGAACTCAGGCCTGTGCTACAACACACCGCCTGTCTTCAGTCGTCACACGCTGCTCCCTTCCATGTTGACTGTCATTTAAATCAACAGAACGGGCCGCGCCATAGCTCAAGCGGTTAGTCGCTGGCTTCCCCCCACGGCGGTCCGGGTTCGAGCCCGGGTCTTGTCAAGTGGGATTTGTGGTGGACAAAGTGGCGCTGGGGCGGGTTTTCTCCTGGTACTTCGGTTTCCCCTGCCAATCTTCATTCCACCAATTGCTCCACAATCACCCTCGCCTATCATCTGGGG
>NW_019739977.1:333745-345967 GCF_002891405.2 Cryptotermes secundus
AATAGGCCAGAAGTGGCCGCAGTACAAGGGACTTAGTCCCACCCCACTAGCAATAATAGAAAAAAAATTCAATAGAACTAACGGTTACTCTTTGTAAACTATTGTATTCGGATAATGGATCGCTTATCTTGTTGGTGATAGCATATTTTGGAATTTATCAGCAAAATATGCAATCATTGCGCACAATTCTTCTTTGTTTGTCGCCATTTAGAAGGAAATGCGGCATTTCTTGCAGCTTTCTACCCTTTAAGGAGCATGGCAGAAGCAAAATGAAACCAATGCTTTCACTGTATAGGCCTACACAGCTGTGTTTAATGTGGATAGTAGAAAGGGCATGACCAACCAAAGAACACGAAAAGTACTAACATATATATGTGTAAAATATATCTCACTATTCACAGTGACGTGAACTATACGCAGCATAACGCTACTCCAATTACAATTATGATTTTACACATTAATAATGAATCAGACTGTCAACTGAATAGGGCCTTCGCCGTTTCATAAACACAGAAATTCAATTCAGTTTCTTAACAGGCCTCGGATGGTAAAGTTTCTGAGGGTATATCGCAAATCGTTTGAAATGACGGTCCTCGTGTTTTAATTGTGTGGCATGAACATTTAAAATGGTGGCCCAGACAATTCCGACTAAAATTTCTTTGTTTATTTAAAGCTAGCCCCTAACGTAACGTCATAAACATCTAAAACTAACGATAGAATCAGCAAATTGGTAATAGACAATTTAATTATTAAAATGACCAATTAATCTGTTAAATGTTGAAATAAGTGGAATTGAATTTGAGACTGATATTTGGAAAATCACTTTCCAGTCCAGTTGTAGAATGAATGGTTCGTTTTCAAATGGGTCTGGCTGTGTGTCACATGTCAAAATGTACGGAAGACAGAAGTTTTATTATGTCTGATCAAGGAACTGTAAATAAAGCGCACACATAAGCATAAGATGATAACAGCATATTTCATGGACGACTACCTTTATAACAAGGCGCCGGGATGGCGAAGTCGTTAATAGTGACTGGCTACGGGCTGGACGACCGAGGGGATGGACTTCGAGTCCGGGTGGGGTCAAGAATTTTCTCTTCCCAAGTCGTCGAGACAGGCTCTGGGGTCCAACCAACCTCCTACCCAATGGTTACAAGGGTCTCTTTCCCCTGGGGTAAAGAGGCCGGGGCGTGAAGCTGACCACTCAGCTCCAACTAGTGCTGAGGTCAAGAAAATGTGGATCTATATGTCCACTCCCCCATACGTCTTCATTGTGCAGTGTTTAATTAGTTAAGCACAGGGACAACATTTTTTTTTACTTTTTTAACCTTTATAATGCCAGAGGGTAAGAACGTCTTCAAGATGCCTGAATTATAATTCAGTATTTATATTGAGACTTAAAAAGCAAACTTTGTGTTCAAAAGAAAGCTATCGACAATAAGTTTTCATGGGATGGATATAGAGCTGCAGATAGCCTGAATATTTTAAGCTATCACTATGACGACTGAAATTGATATAAATATCTTGTTTCAGCTCGTTCTATTTGTCCGTATTGAGAAATGTTTGACATTATATATTCACAAGCACAAAGTTGAACTCAGTGCATCTGGCTGAACTTCCAGTGGATCGAGATACGTGTATGTCAGGTAGACTGAATTCAAGGAAACGAATATATTCTCTTCGTTTAGAGGGATGTCCAACATTCAACAAGCAAGTTAGCTCACGCGGTAACTTTCCTCAATCATAGTCAGGAGGTACTTGGTTCGGATCTCGGTCCACTCATTAGGTGTCATTCGTGGTTTTTCTCAATCCTTATAGGCCTGTGTTTAAATAGTATCCCAAATATAATCACGATCAACACTAAAGTGCTAAGGGAAGAACATAGACTGAGGGTGTTTGAGAACAGGGTGTTGAGGAGAATATTTGAACCGAAGAGAGATGAAGTGACAGGAGGTTGGAGAAAACTGCATAATGAGGAGCTTCATAACTTGTACTCTTCTCCAAGTATAATTAGAATGATCAAGTCAAGGAGGATGAGGTGGGCAGGTCAGGTAGCACGAATGAGGGAGACAAAGGATGCGTATAGGATATTGATGGGAAAGTCAGAAAGAAAGAGACCAGGGTGAAGACCAAGGCGTAGGTGGGTGGACAATATTAGAATGGATCTTAGAGAGGTAAGATGGGATGGTATGGATTGGATAGATCTGGCTCAGGATAGGGACCAGTGGAGGGTTCTTGTGGACACTGGAATGAACCTTCGGGTTCCATAAAATGCTAGGAAATTCTTGAGTAGCTGCAGAATTGGCGGCTCCTCCAGAAGGGTTCAGCTCCATGAGTAAGTAAGTAATGCAAACTGTAACGTCTACTTATAGTCTCCGCGTAAAAATACACACATTCAACCACTCTCATAGGACTCAAACAGTAGTTACAATATGCCCATTCGCATTTCTTACCTACATATAATGTGTCATATTAAACATTTCGAATTGCAGATTTCACTGCTGTCTAAACATCACATTAAACTTTAATACCATTAAAAAAAATAATGCTGTCAGCAAAAAGTCCTAGCTCTGAAATGCCGATAGTTTTTAAGATGAAACAATACAAACACTGTCCAAGTTTTCCTTGAAGTAGTACGAGTATTTACGACTTTGTTCCATGTATTTGCTATATATAGGCCTGGCAGCAATGTACGTGTACATATATCAGATGTGGAAGTTAGAGACAGGAGATAATGCCTGTCTACGCACTGAAGTTGTACGAGGCAGGTGCCTGTAGGGCTACAGTTTAAAATGCTGGATTTGAAGTTCTCAAGGCAATGAAGATTATGCAGAATACTGTCTTCTGGGTTCTAATGCAGTGGAGTTCGGAGAGAGACCGACGTTTCGGAGGAACACATAGCTTCAGTTCAGCTTGTCTTCTACTTCTTCCGGTAGATTCCTTGGCCTGCTCCTTGCCTCGGAAGATTGAGGCGATGTGTTTCTCCGAGCTAAACGGAATCACAATTCAGAGAACCATGCTTTACGCTTAAAATCTGGAATTGATTGGTATGCATAAATGGAAAAATAAGTGTTTGCAAATCTTCAGGCCGTTAGACGCTAATTTATCTCTGCGAAGTCAGCGAGTCAGTTGTGTTCTGGTTCAGTATCGTGGTTCAATTCCAGGAGAGACCAGAAGGGATTTCCTATGGATAAGGAGTTGCTGGGGGCCCATGTTTCCAGAATAACACTTCTTTGTCAATCACACCTATATCCTCTCGGCTTAGCGCATTATAAATGGCGACATTCTCTAATGATTTTTGTTTTAATGAATGTCTTGTCAACGACTGTAACAACTGCAGAGAACAGAAAATATTTAGGATAGTCACTGGCGCAAGGTACTATAGTAATAAAATGTATAGAAGTTTTCTTTTTTCTCTTTCAATGGCTTTAGCTACACAATGCGGGGATCATGTAATTTCCACTAAACTGGTTTTATACCAGATTGTATCTTTAACAATATAGTGGTATATAACAATGTAAAACGAATGAAATGACTAATTCATTCGATTGTTTCAGCAAATTAAAAAGGCGTTTAGTTTTGACTTCCTGCCTGAACTTATACTCCTGTATTATATACATTAATTCCCTTCCCTGCTTCCTTTGTTTATTTATTTTACATTACTTGTCTAGAAAAAACTGTGTGAAAATATTTACTGTAATTATGTGATGCACTTAGGATATCGAAGCCCCGTGGAAAATTTTTGTTTCCAATTTTATCGCTTAAATTTCAGAGGGACTAATTCAGTTTGGAAGCAGTAAACACGGCTGCGTTACGCTTTTGAGCTGGAGATAAGAGCCGACGAGCCAATTAATAAACCGACTACATCAGATCCATCCAACTGTAAACATAAACAGTGTCTTTGGGACACTCATTGTTAAGTCCATGTACTTATAACACTCCCCCCACCAGATGAAACGTAAGCATGAATGTCAACTGCCTCACTTGGTCTGGCTAAAGTGTGATTTCTCTGAAGTCCCTGTCATGAAATTCAGTGCTTGATAAATGAGTGTAAAATTGTACGCTGTCCGCACAAGTAGGTATGTGTTTGTGTGTGTATGCAGGCCTACCTATATATATGGGTCATGTATGTATAACATGTATGTTTGTAGTCTGTGCATATATGTGTATGAACATAGGCCTTTGTATGTGGGTAGATATGTAGATTATATAACTTAAAATTTCATTCTCTACAACAGTACTTTTACGAGGTTCTCTCCAATTACCGGCATCTCTTTCATATGTCTCTCCAATACCATCGCCATTGGATCCAGACAAGGTTCTGCAGGTAATGTATTGATTCGCAGATCTACTGTTGAGGTATGAGGAATATTTCTCTACTTAATTTTAAATAAACTTGTCAGGACTCTAGTGAATATCACCTATTCTGAAAACTGAAGGAACACTTGCAAGGAAGTCGGTTTTCAATCTACGAAAATCTTAAACTCTTTTGGGGTGACATGAGAGACATGATAAAAACTACAATTTGCGGGAGATTTCTTCTCTGCCTCAAAAAATAGAAGAGGCGCATCGAACTCAATATAGACATGGAACTAATAAGCGACGTTAAATACGGATCTCATTAACATCTACAACCAGTGGCGGGGTCTTATGGACGGAGTAATGAAACTTTGGGTTCTATATAAAGTGGGGTGCCTCTTGGCAAGTTGTGTAACTGCTGGCTTCTCAATAAGGTCTTCCACTATTACTATAAACATATTTTCGATGCGGTGAAATACAGGAAAACTAATGCTGCTGTAGGTTGATAAGAGTTTCACAGCAACGGATTTCTGTCCTCAATAAAAGAACACCAAAGGCAATGAAGTATTAGGGAACACAAGTGACTTGTCTGGACACTGTATATTCTCCTTGTCCCTTGTACTGCGGCCACTTCTGGCCTATTGTACCAGCCCCAGATGATAGGTGAGGCTGATTGTGGAGCAATTGGTAGAATGAAGATTGGCAGGGGAAACCGAAGTACTCGGAGAAAACCTGCCCCAGTGCCATTTTGTCCACCATAAATCCCACTTGACCAGACCCGGGATCGAACCCGGGCCGCCGCGGTAGTAAACCAGCGACTAACCGCTTGACCTATGGCGCTGCCATTTCTCATGGCGTAACTGCCAAAATAAAATTCGGTTACATCACAGAATATTACGCACCAAATCATCACTTACTGGAGGTTTTAAACGTAGTAGCTACGTTATAATTACTCTGACACAGCCCCGATTGACAAGTAATCAAAATGTAAATTCCACATATGTTTCCAATTCAAGCTTGGAGGCGTACAAATTCGTATCCACCCATTACAAAACTAATGAGGGCCCATAAATATCAGGAACTCAGACATTACGGCGGCTCTTCAGATCTCAAATATCGCACCTGTGTGACGAAGGAACGCGATGTTGTCATGAAATACGTTTCGATTAACATTCGAATGCATAAGCAAAATATGTAAATTGTCAAGAAATCAACATAAATAAAAGTTTAGAAATCATGCTATATAATAAATTATGAGTGCTTGGATTAATAAGCTTCAGTACGAAACAACCGATGATCAGAAACTGCTGACAGAGGCTGCTGACAACCTCGAGGAGTAGCTGCATAACACAAGAAACAGTAACTGTCCTTAGAATCTATTACCAACTACAAGAAGATGTTGTCAGCAAGTGTAAATACAGCAGGCAATTTATCTCGTGTTTCGAAGTACAATGTAAGTTATTATGAACTGAAGAAGCATAAGCTAAGGTTAGATGAAAGATGCTCAAAATTGGTACATCACATGTGAAAAGGCAGATTCGAATGGTTCCACGATCCAAGTGAAATAAATGGGGATAATATGAAGCATTTCAGGAAAAAAAGAAGGAATATCTGAAAAATAAAATTGATGAGCTTGCAACGAAGAGTAAGAACAAGAACATAAGAGACCTGTATAGAGGAATAAATGACATTAACAGGGCTTATCAACCTAGCAGTAACTTAGTGAAGGGTGAGAATGGTGATCTGCTTGCAGATTCCCACAACATTTTGAATAGGTAGAAGAACTATTTCTCTCAGTAACTGAATGTGCTCAGGGTCAGACACGTGAGCCGTTAGGACCGGATCTTAGTCCTTTTGAGTTTGAAATTGTTTTCGCAAAATTGAAAAGATATAAATTGCCAGGTAGTTATCAGATTTCGGCAGAACTGTTTCAAGCAGAAGGTAAAATATTACTATCCAAAATCCATAAGCCAATTACTTCTATTTGAAATAAGGAAATCTGCCCGATCAGTGGAGGAGTCTATTATTGTAGCAGTTCACAAGAAGGGTGATAAAACTGAACGTAGTGATTGTCGTGGGATAGCACTGCTAAAAACTTAATACAAAATTTTATCCAATATTCTAAGAAGACGTAAGAAGATGCTGGATGACCTTGGGGACAGAAGAGGATACTGTCATTTGAAGGAGAAAGCTCTAGATCGCATTAAGTGGAGGAATTGTTTTGGAAGAGACTGTGGACCTGTCGTCTTGACAGATTACTGATGATGATGATTCTTCTCTGAAGATCAGGTCAATAGATAGATGAAATTATGTGGGATCATCAGTGTGGGTTTCGACGTAACAGATCATCTACTGATCAGATCTTTTGCATTCGTCAGATAATTTGGGGGGGGGGGAGTGGGAGTACATTGGGACAGTGCATCAGCTGCTTTATCGTCATTGCTTTTCATCTTTGCTTTAGAATATGCTATTAGGAAGGTCCAGGAAAACCAAATGGCGCTCTGAAATGAAATGGGATATATATAGTAAATATTCGTATCATCNGTGATATATAGCAACCACTGTTCTTCAGAAGGTTAAAGAGCATGAGAAATGGATAGGAACGGTATTTTGATTGTAGAAACGAAACTGGGTAAGAAACCATGAATGGTCACAGTTAAGAATTCACTTACAAGTTTCAGCACATGTTCATACAGAAATCCTGAACTTCTTTCGAACTTCTATCTAGTTATGTAAGTTTTGCGGTTTTCACGGCGAGGACTATGAAGAAAGTCGTCTTCTGGGTTTAGGCGCCGTGTATTCTTCGTTTTGGCCGACGTTTCGGAGGAACGTATCGCCTCCATCTTCAGAGCAGTTGAATGGCTTGGAATGCAGAGAGCAGTAGCTGTAGTGATAGGAAGTGAAAGGCGCTGCTTAGAAGCAGCTACTACAGCTACTGCTCTCTGCATTCCAAGCCATTCAACTGCTCTGAAGATGGAGGCGATACGTTCCTCCGAAACGTCGGCCAAAACGAAGAATACACGGCGCCTAAACCCAGAAGACGACTTTCTTCTATCTAGTTCTTTGAGCCCTTGAAGCAGGAAGTTTGTCTAAATAAATTATTTAAATATTCATATTCTACCTCACAGAAAATGCACTGCGTCTCAGTTACAAAATCCAGCTGGCTAATGGTGTGTAAGGAACTATTTTTAAGAATCATACGAAACCCATAAGCAAATTATATGAAAAAATGTGTCGTTATCTAATGTTGAAGCATATCGTGCATATTGTGACTATTTACAGTTAAGGCTTAGAGGACCAAACAACATATTCCACGCAAAAAGGTGAATGTAAAACCACGGCTGAACCTGAGAATTACTGGGTTTTTGGACTTTGTCCATCGTCCGGTATTCTAGAAATTATAAAGAACAACGTTTCGGAAACCGGATCTGTTTCTGTCTTCATTGTCCAGTGTTTGAGGTTAGCTCTTTCTAAGAGACCAAACAGAGTAGGTGTCTCCCCTCTGAGGACGTAAACAGATCTAGTTCCCGAAACGCTGTGTTTTCTATAGTTTCTAGAATTGCGGACAATGGACAAAGTCCAAAAACCCAGTAATTCATAATATTATACACCATCGTCAGAACCCTTTGGAATCTACATGATTGAGCCTGTGTATAAAGCGTTCTATTTTCACTCAGTATTAATATGTATTTTATAAAACTTGTTGGCCAATAATTAGTAACTACTCTGTAAAATATGGGCAACATATTGATGACTGGAGAAACAGATACTGAAACATACGAGTAATGCACGTAATATATTCATAAAAATCTGTTAAGTCATGAGCGCGGTTCTTAATGTGGAGGCTGTTGTCTTGTGGGAGTGACGCCGTGAAGCCACCGGCTTTTCAGAGGAAATTGCTGCGTCCATCTACAAGGTAGGCAATGGAGGCAGATACATCCCAGAAGTCAGTGATCATCATAAGAACATCTTCTCTCGTATAAGCTTGTTTTGTTGTGAACAGTACTGAAGTGTACTACCTGCTTTATTGGATGACATAAACGAAACTTTCCCAAATACTGCGAAGACTGGGAATTGTGACACATATTTCTGCCAGAAACTTCCAGGAGCTTGTACTAACCATAAGTGGAGACTGTGTAAAGTGAGTGTCACTTTGTGGACTAACCCATCTGTCTCATCTCAACCAGTAACAACCGCCCCCTTGTCTCAGGTCAGATAAGCGAGGGGTCATGACCTGGTAGGAGGTGACGTGTGGAGATTATCGTGCCCCAAGGGTAAGCTGTTTCACATACCGCTCAAGAAACGCCCCCGGTTTACATTACCATTCTTGCATTCCATCGTCCCTGCAACGAACAGAACTCCTGATCGTGTGCTGTCTGCGACTGAACGATTTATCTGCCAGACATGTTACTTACTGCTCGACTACTGAACTGCTGAAGTTTTTCAAGTTTCATAATTAAAAACAGAGAGACAGAGAGAAAGGAAACAAGAGAGAAATAGGAGAGGAAAAAATGAAAAAGGAGGAGGCAGAGAGAAGAAAAAGAGAAAAAAGTAATAAAAAAAGGACAAGGAAAACTAAGTTAAAAGATAAGGAAGAAGCCTTAAATTTACCAAATAATTTAAGGTTCTAAGATTATGACACCGTCTACAGAAGTGCCAGACTTTCAGATCTTTGTCCGTCGTATAACATATCATCAAGTCGACGACCAGCAATAGTCATACCGTAAGGCAAGGCAAGGTAAAATTGTCCCTGGGTTTAACTAATTAAGCTCTACGTCACGAAGGCGTGTGGGGGAGTGTATGTACAGATCCCCATTTTCTTGACCTCGGCACTAGCTGCAGGTGAGTGGTCAGCTTCATGCCCCGGCCGCTTTACACCCGGGGGAAGAGCTCCCTGTACCCATTTGATAGGAGGTTGGGTGGACCCCAGAGCCGGTCTCTACGACTTGAAGAAGAGAAAATTAGTGACATTACTGGGACTCGAATTCCGACCCCTCGGTCGTCCAGCCCGTAGCCAGTCGCTGTACCGACTGCGCGATCCCGGCTCCTAGTTATACTGCAGCTTAATTAAGAATATTAGAAAGCAATTTTCAGTATTCTGTTATTTTGAATAACGTCTTTCTCAGTATCCATTTTAATACAATGTGCGACAGTACAAAATTAATAAAAAAATAATTAAATACATGTTGATTCAAATGCGTATGTTATTTTGTGATCATTATAATTCCCTAAAATTCGATGTAGCTGAATTCTGCCTTATCGTGAGGAACTGACATGAAATAAAAGGTTTCGCTAAAATTGTCAGTTAATGAATAGTAACTATGTACTTCATACACAAAAACAAAAGGTGTATATGAACGTTTCTGCAGGGCTTCACAGTCTTGTTTCAGCGTATCCTCACGAGTGTGACGTACTGTACATGACGCCGTTTCGTCTTGGCCTGAATGTATTACACTGAACCGCCTTCGATTACATCACAGTAAGTTCGCAGGTTAAGGAGCGTTCCTTATATAATGAATTACGTAATGCGTATGACGAAGATCTGCTGAAAACGGTTCCATTTACCCAGATTGCCTTGATATAACCGGAAGACAATTATCTAATTACCTAACTTCGTAGAACTGAGTTTTTTTTAGAAACTACTGGGTTGTGAACTAGTCACGATATTAGTCGCTTCTAATTAAAGCTTCCTTGCAGTGTTCACAGGATCCAACCACTGGTTTCTATTTTGTCAGATTTACTTAATCTACGCCGATCACAGCGACTGCGTTGTCAGATGCATGAACTGTCTTCGCTTGCTCGAACGCCGGGAACGTGGTTTCGAATCCCACTGAAGGCATGGATGTCTGTGTGCGTTTATAATGTGTTTATGGTGTCATGTGTGCAGGTAGCGGCCTCGTGAATGGCTGATCCCCCGTCGAAGTACTCGTACCGACTGTACAGCCTAAGAAATTGAAAAAGTAGCCAAGGTCCAACAGAAGGGCTGCAGAGCTATAGATAGATAGATAGAAATATACATTAATTTCCAAACTGAATAATGTATTTTCAACATGGGATATTTTCTTCTCCTTATTTTTCTTCTTCTTCCTCCTCTTCCTCTTCTTCTTCTTCTTCAACATTTTTTTCCCTCTCGAGCTCCAGTGGCCCCTATATTTTAGTGAGTGCATTTGTAAAGATAACTTATATGCAGGAGTTGACTTACCAATTCACATAAAGAGTAATTTATTGCTAGTTGCGCGTTGATGTTTTCGAAACTGACCGATGGAGTGTCTTTTGGCTTACTGTCTAGTGCTTACCGAACGCCAGCAAGGCATCATTCCAAATTCAAGCAGCTCTGCAGTAGATGCAGCGGGCGGGAGGCGGCACATATCCAGGCTAAACTATATATAAGCACCTCGGTGATGTGGTGGTACTGCTAATTTTACAACTGACCTCCTCTCAATTGTCTCAAAATGTAGTGAAACATCATATTATGTATCGCACGATGTCCAATAATTCAATTCAGTTCAATTCAATTAATTATTTACACGTTGAACTCAACAGCTAAGGGCCAATTACAGAATCAGCATGAATACAAAACGACAACAAAAACAAACACATTGATAAAAAAACGATCAAATAGCGCAAATCTAAATTATTTAATGTTATTTAAATTATGCATATTTTTAAAATATGGTTGGGCGGAATGGGGAAACAAACCATTAATTACCATTAATTAGATTCGAATGGGTTCTGACGATGGTGGATGACATACAGTGATTGAGATTAGCTCTTTCTAAGAGGCCCAATTCAGAAGGTGTCTTCCTTTCTCACCTGAAGGCGGAAACATATCCAATTTCCGAAACATCGTGTCCTCTATAACATAAAATTCCGGACGATGGAAAAAGTCCAAAGCCCCAGTAATTCTGTAAACAATTAATTCCCTGAACCCATTTTACAGCTACTTGGGATCGTTTTCTGATAAATATTGCAATGCAGCAAATAATTCAATTACGGTTTTGTAATAGAATTTGATTTGTATGCAATTTACAAATAAAGAATACAATAATATAAGAATACAAGAATACCTAATATATATAGTGAGCCCTTGCGATTACCAACTGATTAATAGTCTTGGTCTGTTTAATAGCTTACGGGGCCAAAGTTAAATAAGACGAATGATCAAATGAAATAACAAATAAACTGAAATGGACAATCGGCTCAAAGTTTAGGATCAGACGAGAAATGGATTAGACACCAGAGGAATCCATCAGAGTTCAGTATACCAAGATGAAACGAGGCTAAAACAGTGATCTAGAATAAAGGACTGAATATAACATATAAAAACACTCACATCGCGGTCTGGCACCGCCTACGGACACCGGAGAGCAAACGTCTATTCAACGCCGCCACACGGGAACTCAAGCAACTCCTCACAGACTACAACAACTTAAGTTTTCAAGACTTTCTGCTCAACCTCTCCCCATCGGCATCAACCAATTACTCTCTGTGGAAAGCGGCCAGGAAAGCTAAACAAATCCCAATTTCCTCCTATCCACTTCGGATTCCATCAGGATCATGGGCCAAGACCAGCAAGGAAAAAGCGGAGGCCTTCGCAAACCATCTAACGGCCGTATTCCAGCCACACCCAACTACAAACCCACCAGAAGACGAAGAAGCACTCACCCACCACCTAGAAGAGCCGCATCAGCTCGAACTCCCCCCCATCCGCTTTCGCAAATCAGAAGTCAACTCCATCATCAAAGGCCTCAAGTCCTCTACCTCCCCAGGATACGACCTTATCACGGGGAAAATGCTAAAAGAACTACCTCCTGTTGGAATACAGTATCTCACCCAAATCTTTAACGCCTCTCTCCTCACTGGCTACTTCCCCGCTCAGTGGAAAGTAGCAAAGATCATCCTTCTCCTAAAACCGGGGAAACC
>NW_019739977.1:347080-365733 GCF_002891405.2 Cryptotermes secundus
AAAAAAAAAAAAACATCGCGGTCCACAAGCTTCAGGGGGTCCGTCTAGCCGCACCTAGCCCACAGTTCCAACCAGAGCAGTTATCAGCTCCAATACAAGTCGCAAAAGTCGATCAGTGCTCTGCTGTTCCATCGGCAGGGAAACTGGAGGGGGTGGACGGGGAAACAATGTGCAGGAAGAGAAGAAGGCAAACACAGGGTGTGCAGGCAGACGTCTATAGGTTGTTACGCAAATCACCAAACAATTTATGCTTACTTGCAAACGACAAAAGTCGTACTTCTGTCGGTTTATTACGTGTTTCAAGTTCAAGGATAGAACAGGGCATGATAGTATCAACAAAAGCGTTTTTAGAAAAGAAGTCGCTGTGCAGTAGTACCGTAGTAGGAATATGCAGATAGAATGAAAAGTATTTTCCCGCAGCCTGAGAACGCGGCTGGATTTTAAAGCTACCTCACACGGAGAAAAAAAAAACTAACTAAAATGGTAAGGAATATCACAGAGCTGCTAGGCTCTCGTAAATATACAGCTTCCGGTTTCAGAGAAGACATGGCATATACTGAGCAGCTAAGCAACTATAGTGTTTCAAATAGGGCTCTACTCCACAGAGTCACTGCCTCTGTTCCATGTCTTTTATTTTACTTATTAAAACGGCGATTTAACTAATATCGGAACAGAAAAGCAAGCGTCAAAGTACATCATTTGTCTTAATATGCTTAACATAATTACTTAACTTATTAACAGGCCCAAATCCTGATTATGTGGGGGTAGATATTCAGTCATTCAAAAAACAATTTCTATGATTATAAAAACGGAATGTCAATCACTCTCAACAAACTATTACCAGTATCGCGAGCGGGTCCCGATTTACGTCAGTCCAGTTCGCCTCACGACATCATTTTTCTTCCGCTGCTGCTTTCCGTAGCTCGCGCATGGCTGTTTCGGAGTCATATTCATCTATTATTTGCTGTACCTATATCTTTACGTCCCATTAGAGTGTTTTCAATATGAGCCTCTCACAAAGCGGCAGAGTGTAGAGTGGCTGAGTCCAAAGAAGCCGAAACCAAAGAAAGTGAGCATGCAAAAGAGTCGAGTAAAGACACTGCTAACCGTTTTCTTCGATTCCAAAGGAAACATTCACAAGGAATTTCTGCCAGAAGGTCAGACAGTGAATTCTGATTATTATCTCGGAGTCTTCCATCGTTTGTAGGCGAGAAACCTTCGAATTCGACCTGAATATCGAGAACAAGTTTCCTGGTAGCTCCTTCACGACAATGTCCCACCCCACAAATCGAAGGTCGTGAGCAATTTTTTTGCCAGAAAAGGGATCACAGTCCTTGATCATCCTCCGTATTCGCCAGATTTGGCTCCAGCAGATTTCTGGTTGTTCCTAAAAGTTAAGTTGGCGATGGAAGGAGACCGTCACGACACAATCCAGGACATCCAAAGGGAATGTACCGCAGTTTTAAATGCGATTCCACAAAAGGAGTACAGTGACTGTTTCCAAAAACCTTTAAATCGGTTCCAGCTATGTATTGGTTCAGAATGAGACTATTTCTAATAAAAATAATGAAATTTTGAAAATAATTCACGTCTTGTATTTTTAATGAACACAGTCCTAACAGAACCTGGACACACTGTACCTATATCTTTATGTCTCTTTAGAGTGTTTTCAAATACAAAGTTCGGGAGCACGTCATTTTCATTTCCGCGGAGATGTTTTAACCATTCCCATTTATACTAATCTATGTTATTACTAAGTGAATATATATTTAATTATTTCGCATTCTTATCTGTCAAAAGCACTATATTCTTAAAGAAGCAGGGCATGCGGGATAAGATTGAAAGCGCTAGAATGATAAAAACAGATGGTGTCAAACTGACGCTAAGAGAGAAGAGTAGTAAAATCAAGATAAATTATCAAAATCGGTGATGATGGATTTAGATTTAGAGGAACGACGCTGGTTAGGATTTGATTTATACTTCAAGTAATATTGTCACGTGTAGGGGGGTTACGCATGACGAATATAACTGGTTCTAGTTCGGATGATTGGATTTATTGGCACTTCGGTTACAAGTTATCTTAATCAAACCCAATTATAGCGCTATCGCTATTCTACATGCTTTCAGATCATCGTTTCACATGCTCTAGAACTATCCGTCTCCACTAGTCGTCTCCTGGCAACTGATCTCAACACAGAAACTAGCACTTCCAATCGCTATGAAGTCTTCTTGACATTTTTTGTTCAATCACCTTGGAACCTCGGAACTCAAATAAATTCATCTCAGCTGCAAGCGGACTCTTGTTATATAGCCGCGGCGCGGATAATGCAGAGAACACAGTTCTACTGTTGCGTGGAGCAGACCACACAGAAAACACAAGTCACATAATTGCTACTCAGCTAGTTCACTAGCGCTCTGACTGCTGCTTAGCAACGAGATATAACATTCGTTCATTAAGACACAGCTTCCATTGTTGCGCATTGGAACGTGTTTACGGAGCCGTTGCCTGGCAATGTGTTGGCCAAATCCGTTACAATATGGAACATGGTCATGAATACCGAAGTCAAGCAGTTTGAACAAACTGCTGAGATATAAAAAGATCTGTAATTCCAAACAGAGGAACTGTTGCCGTTCCACAATAAAAAAAGGAACAATTGCTGCTTGATTCCAAAAGGTAGGAAAATTCTGCTGATATAAACTTAGAATAAATATACTTTGAAATCCAGCACAAAGATTTCATAACAACCTTTTACAAAAAGTCAGGGAAGTCATGAAATCCACAGATTAAGATTGTTTTAGACGTGTCAGAACTTTACAAATATTCGATAAGGAAATGATTTAGAGCAAAAGATAAGAAATCAGTAAACAGTGGAATGAAAATACTTACTTACTTACTTATTGAGCTGAGCCCTTCTTAAGGAGAAGCAAAATCTGTAGCTACCCAAGATTTTCCCAGCATTTTATGGAACCCGAAGGTTCATTACCGTGTTGACAAGAGCCCTCCACTGGTCCCCATCCTGAGCCAGATCAATCCAATCCATACCATCTCATCCTATCTCTCTAAGATCCAGTTTAATAATGTCCACCCACTTACGCCTTGTCTTCCCAGTGGTCTCTTTCCTTCTGGCTTTCCCACCATGCATTCCTCTTCTCCCCCATTCGTGCTACATGCCCTACCACCTCATCCTCCTTGACTTGATCATTCCAAATAATAATATTAATTCAGTTTAATGCATAACGAAGAGCTTCGTAACTTGTGCTCTTAGCCAAGTATAATTATAATGATCAAACCAAGAAGGATGCAATTTGCAGGAGATGTAGCATGCATGTGAAGAAGAGGAATGACTGTAGGATTTTGGTGGGAAATTCAGAAGGAAAGAGGACACTAGGAAAACCTGGACGTAGGTGGTAGGATAATATTAAACTTTATCTTAGAGGACTAGGATATGGAGATATAGATTGGACATATCTGGCTCAGGATGGAGACCAATGAAAGGCTCTTGTGAAAGCGGTAATAAATCTTCAGGTTTCGTAAAATTTTGAGAATTTCTTGCATGGTTGAGCGACTGGAGGATTTTCAAGAAGTGTTCAGCTACATAGAGTTAGTTATATAATTCAGTTCAATTCTTTGCTTGTTTACATACTGCGGGCTTAACAGCTCAGTGAAAAATTACAAAAAAACTTGATTGTAAATTAAGTCAGGAGCACACAGACTCTCCGAATACTGGTACTCGTAATGTTAGGTGACTCTGTGAAGTATATTAGCCTGTGTATTAGATGCCTCTCATTCAAGTGCCTACATTTCTTTTATTGCTAGTGGGGTGGGACTAAGTCCCTTGTACTGCGGCCACTTCTGCCCTAGTGTACCAGCCCCAGATGATAGGTGAGGGTGATAGTGAAGCAATTGGTGGAATGAAGATTGACAGGGGAAACCGAAGTACTCGGAGAAAACCTGCCCCAGCGCCACTTTGTCCACCACAAATCCCACTTAACCAGACCCGGGATCGAACCAGGGCTGCCGCGATGGAAAGCCAAGGACTAACAGCTTGAGCTATGGCGCGGCCATGCCTACATTTAGTATCTCCATAGCGATGATATCAAGGTTTTAATTGAGATGTATAAAGCGTAGAAAGCAAGATGAATCACGTTTATTCCCCTTGGCAAATAGGCAAACCTCTTAGCGCCTCAGGAACGGGGAAAGATGCAGCGAGGCAGACACTTACTCCAAGGTGATAAAGAATGATGCGTTTATTTAGGTTCATAACTCTTTCCCTCCTCGTCCTTCTTCGCTCACTACCCCTCGAAAGATAAGATATAAATTTAGCTGTAGGTGAAGGATGGAATCTCGCCAACTGTCGCTTTAAAATTAGAATTAGTTATGTAGTATTGTTCACAGGGATCCAAATTGCCAGACGAATCTTTCCTTCCCTGACTTTGTTTATAACACTCAGTCGAAAGGTCTAAACTGCTAAACACTTCTGCCGTTCCACTGTGATTTGTTCCAGAACTCTGTGCTGGAAATTTAGGTCCCGCCTCCTCCCAAGACGTCATTCCCTTGTAACCATCCTAATTTAGGTGGCCAATCGGTTATGGCCTTTAATCGTTTAATATTGCATCACTGATAGATTAACAAGCAAAGAGATGGGTATATTAACTGATTATGGCATAACAATGTCCTAAAAACTGCTTGTAGTGTAAAATAAGCAAAAAAATATACAATTTTAAATTAAACCCCGATTACTATGGGATTAAATAGCTCAAAATAAGATCGGAATATATACATGAGTGGTGAATGGATAAGAATTTGGAAGGAGGTTGTGGCCTATCGCAGTAGTAACCTGGGGCAGAGGGGAAAATTATGAAATGTGTCTATCCGAATAACATAACCAAGGTTCGAACCGAGTACCCCCCAGGTATGCAGCTTTTCTGGCACACAAGCCTGCTGGCTCTGTTGAGGCTAATACAGATCTTGCCGTTGACGATTCAGGTTTGTAATAAATGGCAGTACAATCTTTAAGAGATATTAATCCTACAAGATAGGATCATTAACGAAATGCAAACATTGTGATCAGCAGACTTGGCTACAAGACGCAGATGCTTGGAACGCCAAACCTGGCAGTAGAATATGAATAACTAGATCAGTAAATCGCCGGTCACGGTAGCCGATTGATCTAAGGCATGCATTGTCTTCGCTCGATTGGAAATCGGGATCGTGGGTTCGAATCCTACTCAGGGCATGGATGTTTACTTTGTGTGTGTGTGCGTTTTTCTGTGTTTGTGTACAGGTAGAGGCCTTGCGACGAGCTGATCACCCTCCCAAGGAGTCCTACCGAATGTGTAAGATCTAGAAAAACCGAAGTGAACGGAGAAGTTCATGGAGGTAGGCCTAGGCCCACTGGGGCTGTAGTGCCAAGGAAAAAAAAAAGATGAATAAATCCCGTATGCCCAAAAGAAAGCTGGAGAGTACAATCATACCTATAAGGCATGTATATTCTTAAATAATTTCGTTTATATTCATACGACTAGATGTTTACTTTTTTTTAAAATCCCTCCTGCCATCTCGAGAGTGCAGATCCTCTCTGTACATGAAACTGCCTGCATTTTCTATTGACTTATTATCCATTGCAGTCTTTTATCTTATTCATTCTCTCCTGGTTAAGAGCTATTTTCTTGGTAGAAAGTTTTGCCTGAAAGACTTCCGTCGTTACTTTAAATAAATAAAGTTTGTTTGCAAATTATCCTTCAAATCATCATCTGCTGCTCAAATAACTGCTCGTAATTTATGTTCATGCATTATATGGTACAAAATCATCACGTAGGATTTATGTACAATAGAGTATACCGATTGGCGTTGGTCAAATTTGTAGGGCTATTCTTTTTTTTTCCATTGGAACTGAAGCCCCAGTGGGCCTAGGCCTACCTCCATGAATTTCTCCGTTCACTTCGGTTTTTCTAGATCTTACACATTCGGTAGGACTCCTTGGACGGGTGATCAGCTCGTCACAAGGCCTCCACCTGTACACAAACACAGAAAGACGCACGCACACTCAAACACTAAACTTCCTTGCCGTGAGTGGGATTCGAACCCACGATCCCGGTTTCCAAGCGAGCGAAAACAGTACATGCCTTAGACCGCTCGGCTACCGTGACCGACTTCTCTCTATACACTCGTAGTTATTTATATTTATGTGTGTTTGTAAAATCAGAACGTTCCTCTTCGTTTCTGTTTGTTTAAACTGACGGTAACAGGACAATGTGCATAGATTATCAAGTACGAAGACATAAAAAAGTACTTCTACAAACCGTCTGTAACTGACAGAAAAGGCAGACGTATCTAACTCACTTGCCCAGTGCCCTCTTTATGTGACAGAATCTGCAGAAAATTGACACAGTGCGGCAATTCCCATAAAGACCACGAGGTCAACCGTGATTTGTCGCAGCTGTCTTTCTTGCGGAATATGCACTTAAGATATAGAGCTATGTAAGGGAAGATTATTTTCCATAAGGTTTTACGACTCAACGAAATTTAAGATTCGATATTTCAGATATATCTTCCTCTGACTCCATTCTCCAAAGCCGAAGTGCCATCACTATCTGTGGAACAGAGGAGAGGCGCAGACAAATTGCTTTAACATAAACGCGAGGCATACAATTCTTGGGAAGATTAATTAGTAGTTGGAGAAACTTCGTCAGAGGAAAAGAATGAAGGTTAATCGGTTGATCAAAGCTACCACACAGATTCACAAACGAAATTAAAATTATGTAGACTTCTTAGAGACAAACAAAACATCAAACTGCTTTTAATTACACAAATACCAATACTCTAACCATCTATGAATAATGCATTGATGCTAAAAACATTTTGATCGTGGAGTGCTACACCATTCAGATCAAGTGAAATATCTCTGAGATTTGAGGTTTTCACGGCGGTCTTCTGGAATAGCGCCATATAGGTCTTGTGTAAACCGACGTTTCGGAGGAACATATCTCCTCCATCCAGCCACCTGCTCACGCCGGTTCCTCGTACGCGGTCTTTTCTACCCTGAAAATGGAGGGGATACTTTCCCCCTAAACATCGGTTCTACAAGTTCTACACGGCGCCACACCCCAGAAGACGGCATTCTTCAAGTGAAATATCTCTTTGGCTGTTTGCATTCGAACACATTTTATATAAGTCTTTGCTTAACTTCCAAAGAGCACGAAGTGAACGAATATAGAAGAGGTCGCGTCGTCCATTTGTCCACGTGCTATATCGCCCAAAGCGCAGAATATACTTCAGTGAGATTGACCTTAGTTCGCGTAGGCTCAATGTAATTTCTATTTTCCATGAAGCAAAAATTTAATATAGATTTCCTCAGAGACTTCGCTAAACGGTAAAATACAGTGCTCTTAAACCTCACTCAACACTAAATTTTTGTTTCAAATAGTTGTTGGTGTAGTAAATATTAAGGAAGTACCAGACAGGAAAAAAATAATTTCTGGTTCCGTGGAGCAATTTGCTTCACATTAGATGGATTTTCACTGCAATAAATGAACATCGAGGCCAATGTGAAGGAAAGTAGCAAAGAATGCTTTGTTAAGAAACTGGAAAGATTGTTTTCATGATCCAGTGCGAGATTAAGCTGATCACAGTGGTCGCGCGGTCTAAGGTATGAGCTATCTTTTCCCGGTCGAACACTGGGCTCGTGGGTTCGAATCCCACTCGAGGCATGGATATCTGTGTGCATTTATTCTATGTTTGTGTTGTTTTGTGTGTAGGTAGCGGTTTTTCGACGGGCTGATCCACAGTCCAAGGTGTCCTACCGTCTGTGTATAGGATTAAGAAACTGAAAATTGGCCAAGATCCACAAGGGCTGTAGAGCCATAGATAGATAGATAGATAGACATACATACAGACAGATAGATAGATAATGGGAGACTAAAAATGGACGCATTGTTAATCACAGCAAGCTACAGTGTCAAAGAGGATCATTTGGATGGAAGTTTGTTTCTAAATCAAAATGAAAACGCATGTCTTTTGTAGGTGGCAGTAACTTCGTTGTTCACGAAGAGATTACATGCATGTCAAGAAAAATTAGAGCATGTGTTTTATGAGACAGCTTTCTTATATTTAAACGTTTAACACAATTCTAACAGCACTACAGAAATCTCATTTAAAATATACTGTAGGTAAGCTAAGAATTAAAATAATGCATACCGCACGAGCAAGGCCCAAGTTAGTGCCCAATGCTTTCTGAACACAACTTTTTTGTCAGTACAGTAGGTATGTATTGTGACGTGACAGTTAATCCTGACAGAGCAGCGAGAGAGTGATATTTGAGGGTGGCTGCTTGCGTCATTACGTCGTTCTCTCCTCTCCTCTCATCTCCCTCTCACTCAAATGAATTGTCTGCCAATGTGCAACAGGACAGTCTGGAAGCAGGGGCGCATGGCTCATCGGGGCTAGGCTTATTAGGCAGACTACAACCCTGCTCAGCTAGCGAATCTATCTGCTTTCTCGGTGGTGAGGCATTGTGTCGGGTAAATACATTTAGTGGGAGTTGGTTCTGGGGGGGGGGAGACGCAAGTCTAGAGCATGCGCCTAAATATACACAACAGAAGATATCCCTCCGCAGCTTCTCTTCGTCCTCACTCCATTTTCCTTCTCTCTTGTTCCTCTGACCTCCAGTAGTTCATCGCGTTCGTCTCTCCCAGCGTCTTATCTCCATATTCGTGTCTCGTTCTTCGTCATTCCTTATGATTCTGCTTCCGTTCAATTCTTAACGGCTTCCACGCCTCTCTTTCACTTTCTGTAGCGTTCTCTACTTCCCGGTTTCGCCTGCTTTTGGTTCATCTCAGTCCCCGTCGCTCCTCAAGTATGCTGAGCTTCCTCGATATCTACACATTCTCTAACAAGCTTTCTTTGTGTGGATTTCTTTAACATTCCAACAGACCTCTGCAGTTCTGCAACCTTTGCTCCCGTTCTGTTTTGTATCATGAGCTGAGAGGGCTCAGCCTCGTTGTATAATATTAACCTAATTTTCCTAGTTCTTCCACAGTCTGTTTTTTCTTGTATATGATGCGTCCTCTGTAATTGGAAAGTTTTTCTTCAGCCTAGCTATGTATAAAATTGCTATTATTGCAGATTACGTTTAAGTTTTCTTCTTTCTTAATTATCTCTTTTCGTGTAGGCCCTGCAGTATTTACTTTTCCCTGTTTTGCATAAGTTGTGGATATCTCTCCTATGTATCTCATCAGAATTAGACATTTCTCAACATTTCATTTGTTGCGATGCATTTCTCCCTGCGCTGTATATATCCCCATCCTTCCCTCTAAATCATTTTCATTCCATTCCATTTTCTCACGCCTCTCCCGCTAGTTTCATCGTTACGTATCTCTCTCTTTCGTTGCACTGTTGCGCTAACCCCACGAGTCGCGTCACTTCCGTGACGCATTACCCCGCTTTCCCCTCTGATATCCACTGTCTCTCTCTCATACCTCAGCATCCCATAGAAGCACTTCTTCATTTGTTGACTCTGGGTGCGCGACACTACACTAAACTAATCAATACGTTACATTCGGCCCTGGTCGGATAACTTCGGGAACTGTTCGTGCCTTAAAGATCCTGTACCCGTCTTCCTCACGGTTGCATTGTTTCCTATCACCGTTCTACAAATACATTTCACTTAGAAAATGAGTAACTTCAACCCTCCACAATCAGAATGGAATGCATTTACTAATACACTCTCAAGAAGATTATAAGCGAATTGTTGCAGTTTCTTTTGGCGCAAGGTTACACTTGTTGCACAACAGAAATCAAGTGGCCTGGTGGATGCAGTACCCTTTCCCCCCCCTTTGGCACTACAGCCCCAGTGGGCCTAGGCCTACCTCCATGAACTTCTCCGTTCACTTCGGTGTTTCTAGATCTAACACATACGGTAGGACTCCTTGGGCGGGTGATCAGCTCGTCGCAAGGCCTCTACCTGTACACAAACACAGAAAAACGCACACACACAAACTAAACATCTAGGTCCTGAGTGGGATTCGAACCCACGATCCCGGTTTCCGAGCGAGCGAAGACAGTACATGCCTTAGACCGCTCGGCTACCGTGACCGGCCGCAGTACCCTTCCGGAAAACAAAAATATATCACTCCACCGTCGATCCGGAAATAATTTTCACTGCCAGATGACGTTAGTGGAATTCAAAATTTAGCGGTATGTATTTGTAGTGCCAGTTCAAAATACAGCGCTTCCATGTCAGTGCACGTCATTAAGTCTGTGAGAAAAGAATGGAGAAATTTAGCATTCATCGCTTTATTGATGATCCTCTTTTAAAAAGTGTCAAACTTTAAAAGTGGCTTATAACGTCAGTTATATGTTACTTCCTCAGAATAGTTTATTTCGCTATGTAGAATTCCGTAGAGCTACTGTCGTTTATGATAAACCTGCACCTAGCACAAATAGGCCCTGTCCATGTGAGATGGTCTCTGTCTGTGTTTGAAACCCGAAAAACAAATTTCTTAAAGAGTTCTGTCCCTTAAGATGCAAAACATATAGTCTGGTAAACGTCAACTGACATTTCAGAGGAACATACCACTAATGTCAGGTTGAAAAGTAAGTCAAGCAAGAAGCTACTGTATCTGAAAGAACAACAGAAAAAAAAACACGACTCTTATTAAGTGAAAGAAGACAGTTGTGAGGTTAAGAACTGTTAATTTGTTCCCGTGTTTTCATTTAAGCAGCAGGGCATGAAGAGGAGCGGAGGTTTTAAACTGGGCACTAGATAATTTCTTCACGCCAGAGCTCCTTACCCGAGGCAAATGAGCTTTGGTTACCAAATGAACTGAGAGTGAATGGTTTCGGGCTCAACGCCTCAGAGAAAGAATTTCTGCCCAAGTTGGGAATCGAATTCCGGTCATCCAGTCCGTATTCCAGTGTCGGTCTGTACTGAGTGGAATGCCCTGGCTCTTAGTATTGCCACACTGTCTGATATGTAACAGATGTATTTTAGAAACATACTTGAATACAGTAGGCCAGGCATACTATTGTACATAGAGAAAAATTCCGTTGTTACGCGGGTTTCCGGAGACAGAATGAAGCCCCGCGTTATCAGCAACCCACGGCATTTCGGAACTCTCATGAGATATATTTTTAGAGCGAAATTTTTTGGTTATAACAAATTTAGTGTCCAATTACAATAAAATGATATCGTATTTATGTTTAAACCCATGCCTTTTTAATCGTTTTCTTAAGTCTGATATTTTATTTTGGCGCTACAGCGGAAGGTGTTTCTTCTCCACATACGTCTTAATGTACTGCAGATGTAAAAGATGGTGAACACTATCATTCTGTCTTGCCATCCAGTACAGCCGGAAGGTCCCGGGTTCAAGTACCGATGAGATCATTGGATTTTTTCAGTTGACGTAATCCTTTCAGCCGCACTATGGCCCTCGGGTCGACTCAGCCTCTAACAGAAATGAGTACCAGGAATTAATTAAATAATTTTCCTGTGGAGTAAAACGCGGCCGGCATGTAAGGCTGACAACCTTACCTCCATCTATGAGCCGATTGTCTAGATAATGTGGGACCCTCGACATCTCACAACCCTATGGGCCTCCACGGCCTGTTACAGGGATAGCTTTACTTTTTACTTTTTTTCGGATCACCGTGTTTCAGTTTACCGTTATGCCTAGCTCTTCCTGTACTGTATACGTTTTACTTGTGATGGACGTAATTCAAACTCTTAAATCGAAGAAAATAATATAATTGTATGAAGGATACAATAACGTATTTGTCAAAAAGACTTTAGAAACGTATACTTAACTATCTTAGGCTGGGTGTGGTATTTCCAACCTGCCACTAAGATTCCAGCATTGGAGGGCTTTTCCTTCGCTCATGGAGAGTAGCATCGGTGTCTCCCTTGCATATCATGGATCACATGCAAGGTCAGAGCAACCAACTAGACACAGTCGTTTCAACGAAGTTGTTTACGAAGAAAATAAATCGCAGTGAAATTAAAATAAAGTTGTTTGCAAAAGAAAGGGAATAATTTTGGGAGACATGACTAGATCCGCGATATAGTGAGACGCATTGTAACAGAGTTTTGCCGTGTGTTCTTTGCAATTTTGATTACATAACTGCCATGGATTTTTATTTTTTGCCGAGCCAGATAAATTAATTCAAATAAAATCTACCATTTCAAAGCAGTACAGAGTAGAAAAAATAGTTTTGTGTTTACTTAAGTATTTAACATTCTGAAAAATACAAAATTAAAACAAAAGCCCAAAATTTTAACGAGTTCCATATCTCAAGTTATATATATGCACTCACGTAAGACGAGCACTTTCTGAAGAAAACAAACAAACAAACACTAATCGTCTACTTTCCTTCCACTGTAATTTAAATAGCTGACACAAGTGGACAGAAAACTATAGTATGTATGCGCAATGAAATCAATAAAATAATTAAATCTGGGAGGCTGCAATGTTGGTATTACTGGTGACAGTAATTCATGAAGTACATCGTTGAGATGGCCTCAGATGACATGACGATCAGTTCAGGCATTCGAATAATATTAAGGGGTTTTCAGCAATTTGAATAATTTTAATGTTGGTATTACTGATCAAAATGTATTTATGAAGTACGCCGTTGAGATTGTTTTATGTGGGATGATATACATACCAATTTTCATGAAGGTTGATTCAGGCGTTCAAGCAATATTAATGTTTTACGTACAAAAATCGAGTGGCTGTAATTTTGGTATTATTCTTGGGGAGGACTTATGAATTACGCCATTGAGATTGTTTCACTGGGATGATATACATCCCAAGTTTCATGAAGTCTCATAAAGGCGTTCGAGCAATAATTAAGTTTTACCTCAGAAATTTGCGGGGTTGTAATGTTGGTATAACTGATGGGACGGGTTTGTGAATTACGTCAGGGCTCATGTGCCATGATATAAATTCCGAGTTTCATAAAGATTGGTTCAGCTAATCAAACGTTAATAAGGAGAATACACACAGACACACAGACAGCAAATTAATATGTGGGAAGTCATTATATGAAGAGACAACCACTAGTTGAACTGTCCTATAGTATTTATTACAGTTGCACAGTATACACGGACGAACTTGAGTTTGAAGAATTGAAGAACAATAATAACAAGAGTGAACTCCTTGAACACTGAACTAGAATTGTAGAACCGCAGAAATCTAGAACTGTGACTTCCACTCAATGTATCTTCTTATGTAACCTAGAGTCGGACATATAGAAAACATGTCACTGTCCGTATTGTTGTAGGCTTTGCATAGCAACCGCTGTTTACTCGTCGTTGCTAAGCAATGAAGCTCGCGTTGTCACGCTTGCTTGAATGTGGGCAGTTCCCACATCACATTTGCCTCCGTTTATTTCTTTAAAATAAGGAAAGTGGGCTATATTGTGCTCGTAAGCCTTGAGTTCGATTTCAGCATTATTTCTATAGATACCGCGACCTAACCAAACCGGAAGTCTCCCGGCAGCTTGTAGTGTGGATCCTTCAATTCTATAGTTTTATGAAATCCGTTCCCTAGCTCAGAGATGGAAACATTGTGTGGTGGGCGGACGGACGGACGATGAAGTGGTGCGGCCAAGTTCAATTTCTGAGCTTCTGGCAAGGAACACATAAAAGTGTTCTGATTACCGGCTTTAGAAATATGGTTAGTTGCCCATTACAAAATTTGATCAATTGTAACAATCCGCTTGTTCGGATGTTTCAATAAAAATTTTGGAGGAGCTGGGATTTGAACCCAGGACTTCCTGCATGCGAAGCAGGCACTCTACCACTGAGTTACACCCCCGACAGGAGCGTGGTATGAGAAACACCTTGAGATAAGTACATTCAATGCTACGTTTTGGTATACGTGATAAACACAGCCCTAGACCTGCGCGCTGACATAGTTCTGGATGCCCAACAGTTAATACAGCGTGTGCGCAAGACTGTGACGTCATAAGGTAACCACTCTGAACTGTGTAGTACGTGATATATTAACCACTATGTAAGCCCACGCGATAGAACACGAACACGTGAAAGAAACGGTGCTATTAACAATTACATTACCAAGACAAATCTTCATTCATGCTAATGTTGTGTAAGTTATTCGTAATGTGCATAAAATTTTGTACTTGTTTCATACGTATTTTGTGAAGTAAAAAAAAAAACCATACGTAGTCATCACACAACGACATAAAGAAATTTTTCCCAAACATAAAAACACATTTTAAGTTTTATACTAGAACGTTTAACCAATCGGAACTAATAATTCTCCTCGGTTATTCGGAATTTTGCTAGCGGTAGACGTTTCTTTTGCAACATTTCCTCGACTGTCCTCAAATATTTGTTCTTCTTCAACGAGTGAGAGACCAAGTTTCATGTCAATTCGATTAGCAGCTTTAATTACTATAGTTTTATTTATTTTCACCTTGAGAATTATGTAAATGAGACGAGACGATACAGGATGCAGACCTGAAGTGCATCAAACATTCCAACGAATTTAATTTCGCAAAAATAATATCCGTTTGTTTCAACCGTTCATACATTTTGAACTTAGCTAAATTTCCAAAGGATTTATTAGCCATTCTTTTATTATAATTTGGCATGCATTCTGGTGATGAGACGTGAATGTATGAAGTATATGTTTACACGCAAGAACATGCCATTAGCATAGAACAGTAGCTGATGTGTCCCTTTCAAACCAAGTTCCTACTGATTTAACAGCAATGATAAAATCTGACGAGTTACTTTAACAATACGGTCTTTAAGTCTTGTTCGGTCTTATTATAGCTCCACCACTGGGGTCGTGTTTTCCAATCCCGAGTGGAGCATGAATGTGTTTTGTTACTGTGTATCCGAAAAGACCTCAATATGAACACATTTCATTCTAAAAAAGTCTTATGTAAAGCTTTAGGGATTCACTGTTAAAAAATATTCAGGATCTGAAGAAGCTACAAGATTTAATGATGAGGAAGTTTCGCTCGCTACATCCGTCATGTTGAATTTTTCTTGACTTATTTCTCTGCCCTGAAGATGGAGGCGATATATTCCTCTGAAACGCCAGTTGACTTTTAACCGACTACACAGCATTATATCCCAGAGGACAGAAATCTTGAAGAAGAAAAATATTCTAAGAGAAACGGCAGTCTCGATACTTGCCTGTATTTATACAAGACACTTGATATGGAATTAAATTAAGAATTTTGTCTTAAATAATTTAAGAAGTTATGAATTTTACGCAATGCGTAACAGTTCTAGCGCGTTTTCTATATTATTTTCTGTTGGATTTCAAGGCATGAATGCTAAGTTACCGTTGTCATATGAACAGCGTAAAATTGATTATTTCAAGCCAAACACACAGGTTCTACTTTCTGAGATATAACGCAATGAAGTCAGTTGAACGTTAACTGATATTTCGGAGGAATATATCGCCTACGTCTTCAGTGCAGCAGAGCAAGCCAAGCAGGAGGCTAACTTGAAGCATGAATTGTTCTTAGTTACTGTTCAATCCTGAAGATGTAGGCGGAATTTTCCCCGAAAACGTTCTTGGACTCTCGCCGGATGCACGGAGTTGCCTTCTATAAGAAAGAAGTACTTGTAACGACATCTGCGATAAACTGAAACCGTACAGAACATTTATACACGTATTTTCAATATTCCTTTCCACATTTTACATAATACACACATCAGGGCTAAAATCATGAAAATTATAAATAAAGAACAATTAATTTTTTAATTGAAATGTTTAGCGGAAACACGAGAAGTTTGCTTTTTCATGTCGATTGCTTTCCTGTGGTCCATAAAACGACACTTCGGTAACACAACCAACTACATTTTAATAAAATATTCTTTATAAGCTTGTAGATCCATAAATTTTGGTGGGAGAGCAAGGGACTTCTGTAAGTGCCGCCTGAGTTCGAGAGCCTTCGCATGTGCCCAGATGACCATTCTTGAGTGGCAAATGTAAATTAGGAAATACACGGTGTGTCTACATTATTGTCGGAGTCTCCGTTTATAGTACACTGAAACCCCGACATTAATTTAGAATCACTCTGTATATGAATAGAATAGTTGTTCGTTTTTAATTGTCTCGAAAAGTGTAAGGCTTACAGAAGGAGTGAATTCGACATAAAACGAGGGGGTAATTTTGCTGCATAAATTCCTTTCGAAACATTTTTCGCTCTGATAAATAATACTGAGTCACATTCGAGAGAAGAGACGAAACACAATTAGGTCTTCTTATAAAGTGCCCTTTATTGTTGTACGATTTTAACGAAAGTAGCAATGTGTCGACAAATTTTATTAAAACTCTACAGCACAAAATTTCACGAAAATCCGTTTAGAGTCTATCGAGTTGTTTCGTACGTAAGCCTATAGGCGTATGGGAGGAGGTACGCAAAGAGCGAGTGAATTTAATACGCTTTCTGCAACATTGCGAGCGCACCTAAAATGATTTTCTGTGTTTTGCGTGGCAGTTCCACAGACGGAAGGAAAATACACTCAAATGAGTATATACACTTTGTTAAAAATCTCATCATTTAAAAGCGAAAGCCTATATTCGAATACCAGATTGATGGACCCCTCTGTCACGAGGCAGAACAGACAGGCACATGCCTCTCTTTTCGTTGAATGTACGACAGGTGGCATCGATCTCAGGGGATTTCATTCCAAACAAAGACTTCGTCCACGGCTGCTGTTGGAGAGGGCATGTCATTACCTGTGACATGCCAACAATAAAGGGACTCGTGTTTACTGTAATCTGAGAGCAGGTGCCTATATTTTATTCGTGCGAATCTTCTACTTTTCACATTAACCGATACGATTTCTCAGAATTGAAATCATTTTTATTTCTGAAGAGGGCAAGATAAAAACCGCTTTTCATCTTCCCTTTGAATTATCACTATGAAGGGTCAAGGCAACCAGGGGGTGGGTAATAAATTAGATACCTCACCACGTGGCTGATGTTAATTTATTTCGTGAAAAGATATTGTCACGTGATTAAGTGACTATAGACGGGGTTCGGGTTGGTAATTGGGTTTATTGACTACTTACAGATCGTAATTACAAGTAACTACTGCCCTATCGCTAATTCATACACTGTATAATTCACTACAGCACGAACTAAAACCTCTTAGTCTGCTGTGTCTTCACAAGTCGTTGCCTGATAGCGGCTTTTGACGGCGGACTTTCCTCTTACTCTGGTTTCCCGAAATATCCACGCGCCTCAGCTACCAGCTTCTGAGAGCAACGGCTTACAAAGACTGAACTGCAGCAGTCCTCTGACTCACTCACTCACTCACTCATTCATTCATTCATTCACCAATCAACCCTTCACTAACTCCACTGACTACCTGAAATCGATTGCTCGCGTGAAATAGCCTCGAAGCGGACCACATAGAAAGCACCGGTTCCACCAGTACTTAGATTGTTGTGCGCGGGCCGCTGTTTAGCAACGGCCGTTCTCACTATTTATCGGTCGTTGCCTAGCAACGGGTACACATGGTACAGTACATACAACAAAAAGAAGTAAGAGAGAAGTCTCATTCCAAAAATGCAAAACGGAATCGTAATATAAAGACAGCTAACAAAAACATCGAGTAAATTTCAAGTAAATGGGAATTAAACAAAACACTTAATTGTATTCACGTAGAAATAAAAGCAGAAACAATTCGGTGATTCGGAGATGTCTCAGTTGGTCCCGTCTTTAATGGAGCCCGACGACTCACTGTTTCGTTAGTACAGAACGTCGCTGGTCCCGATCATGTACAATATGAATCCAGCCTGTGTCCTCACGTCCTATTTCGCTAACTATTGCACTGGTAAAGGTAAAGGTAAAACTATCCATGTAGCAGGCCGTGGAGGCCCATAAAGTCGTGAGACGTCGAGGCTCCCATATTTTTTAGCCAATCGGCTCAGAGATGACGGTGAGGTTGTCAACCTTACGCTCCGGCCCTCCTTTACCCCCAAGAAATGTTCCTGGTACTCATTTCTGTTAGAGGCTGAGTCGGCTGCAGGGCCATAGTGCGGCTGGAAGGATTAGGTCAATTGACAAAAATCCAATGACCTTACCGGGAATCGAAACCGAAACCTTCCGGTTTGCAGCATAGTGCATCAACCGACTACACTACAGCGTGTCCCTAAGTATTTCAGCTTTTACACGTAATTTTGCGTTATCTCTGAATTGTTCATGAAGAGATTCACGATTTGTGTGCACTTCATACTTTATAATCAGTGTTGTTATGAATTCTGTGATGTAATGTAATTTATCGTAGTCTTTGAAAGTTACAGATGCCTAATACCGGACAAAAGCATGACTTCTTACGTGGTCTATACGAACACACTCCTCCGAAATCATTAACCGAGCTTAAAATATAGTACATTAGACTTGAATATTCTCGTAACACATTTGATTTGAGCGTGAAAAAGATGTTTAATATACCGCGTCAAATATAGATAAAAACATTCATGGACCTACTCGACATGTTTTTGCCGATGACTAACATTTCCATAGTTATGTAAGTAGACCTGTTGCTGAAGCATATCAGTAGCGAATAAATTCAACAGGAGTGTTCACGATGCTCTCGTCAGATACATTTGGAGAGACGATTAGAAATGATGAATTACTAAGTGTCCGGTTTCGGGACC